>NC_092224.1:22409348-22564348 GCF_036320965.1 Panulirus ornatus | reverse complement strand
ATGGGACAAAGTCACTTGTGTGAGGGGGATGGGACTATATCCTCATTATGAGGGGGATGA
Organism: Panulirus ornatus; assembly: GCF_036320965.1. NCBI lineage: Eukaryota > Metazoa > Arthropoda > Malacostraca > Decapoda > Palinuridae > Panulirus > Panulirus ornatus. Next base: position 22,564,288 of record NC_092224.1, on the reverse strand, counting down.
AAACTGTGAAGATAGAATATATGTTACGTAGGGTTGAAGGGTGAAGCGGGCTATATCATGGGTATAAAGGGGGGTAAGGGACTGTGCCCCCTTGCATGAGGGTGACAGGAGCTGTGTCATGAGTGTGAGGAGGAAGCGGGGGTCATGTCGCTGATGAAAGAAGGAAGGAAGTCGTGTCATGAATGTGAGGCGTTTTTCTGTGTAGTCACGGTTGTGAGGAGGAAGGAGGTTGTGTAATGAGTGTCAGGAGGAAGGAGGTTGTGTAAGGAGGATGGGGTTGATGTCATGGGTGTGAGGTGGGCGGCCGTGGGAGCTGCTGGGGTGGGAGTGAGCTGTCATGGACACTTGAGTGAGGGGGGGGTCATGAGGCCGACGGTACACAGGTGGCGGTAGCGTGACGTCATCACCGCAGGAGGAAGCTGGTTGGGCTACACGTTGTAGCTCCTCCCATTTATCTCCGCTAAATTAAACTTCTTTTTTTTTCCCCTTCCACAAGTTGTCCAATGTCATAGTCATTTTTCGTGGGTGTAGATCCGATGGTGATGTTCCGATTTTGTCATGGTAATGTTGTTGACCATCTGCCGTTCTCCTGGAAGGGCTTGGTCAGTAGTTGCCAAAGGATTTTACTGTTGTCTCGAGAAGTGTGACTGAAGCGAGGAGAGCCGTGTGCATCTGGAGGCGGACGTGACAACGCTGGCACAGAGGTGACGACCAGCACGACGCTTGACACAGTTACTGATGAATCGTTTTTTCTTTTTTTTTTTTTTAAACTGTGATAAACATGTTAGTGGGTACGTCTGTGCCGTGTCCTGTAAGAATTTCATCCTCCACGTCTCTCTCTCTCTCTCTCTCTCTCTCTCTCTCTCTCTAGAGAGAGAGAGAGAGAGAGAGAGAGAGAGAGAGAGAGAGAGGGGGGGGGTAAAGCAACCAGAGAACGTAACATGAAATTAACAGGAAAATTGTTAGAAAAAAAGATATGGGGAAGTAATTCTATACATCATAAGAGTGGTGGATGATCGGAATATAATAGATGAAATTGTAAATACGGACAGAATACATAATACAAATGTTTAGAAAGTTATATAATAGTACAGAATATTCAAGAGTTGGTTGCTCTCACGAGTGTAGAACTCCCTCCTCCCCGTACGCCACAAAAAAGATAATTCCTCCTCCCCTTAACGTACCCAAGTTTCTGAACACGACTGTAAGACCCCGGCCGTCGACCTGACCGTGAAAGCTCAGGGTCAAAGAACCAGGCCACCATTCCTAAGGGTCATCCACCGTGGTCATGAGACTTTAACTTCATCCCATGACGTCTTGTGATGTGAGGAGTTACATACCGGCCCGTCTCAGTAGCACGGTGGCACCCCTGGTCAGTGGTGGTCATATGAGTGCCGTGCCTCCCACATAACAGTGCCAGTATCTGGATTAGGCCAAGAGAGATTGAAGCCTTGTAATGTGCCCACAGCAGACCTGTGGTGTTCATGCAGCTTGTCTGTTAAGCAATGTGGTCTGTGATGTACACAGACGCATACGTATATACACACACACACACAGGCGACTGGCCTGTTGTGTACACGTTGACTATTTGGTGCACATGCACCTGGTCTGTTATACATGCAGCTGGGCAGACGAGAGCCGACAGGGTAATTGTGTGTGTGTCCAGCCGCCCTCATGTCATGTGGCGCTCCCTCGCCTGCACATCCTGGCTATGTGAGCCTCCGTACCAGGATGTGCACCCTCTAGCCTCTATGTAAACATCCTGCATTCCATGTAGGTATCCTGGTCTGCGTGTACACGATATCCTGGTCTTTATGTACACAGCTGGAGTTCTCTGTAATCGTTCAGGAACACCGTGGCCTTCATGTATGTATGTATGTATGTATGTATGTATGTAGTTACCTATGTGTATTGTATGGGGGAGGGGTTTTTGCACTGGTGGGGTCCCCCCATCTCTTGAATATTCCCTACTATCATGGAACTTAAATATGCATTGCTGACTGCATTTACCATGTCTCCATCCATTTTATTCCATTCATCCGCCACTTTTATACTAAAAAAAACCCTTTTTTTCTAATCATGCTTGATTTCACACTACGTCATCCGGTTTTTCTACCTCATTATCTCGCTAACTACATCATTACTGCTTAAAAAAAATCCCAAAGGTTGTAATCAGGTCACGCCTCGCTCTTCTCTTCCGAAGTGGGCAAATTGAAGGCATCTAGCTTTTCTCTGCAACTCGGCTGTATTAATTTCGACACCATCTTTATTGCTCACTCCTTTGTGCTTCTTCAGGTGCGGTGACCATACATGATGAGCGCTTTCTCGTTTTGATCTGTTGTATGTAGGACGTGAACAACATGCTTAATATTACCTTATCCATGAACTCGAATGCAACTCTGTTATTCACCAGCAGACATTTGTAATCCTAGACAATGCTCCTGAGATGTGACTTTGTATGTACGTATGTAGCTTTCCTGCCGACTCTGGTGTACTGTCTGTGGCTCATTTTGGTCTCGAGACCCGAGGCTGTTGAGTATAACGGAAGGATCGACCCTTGAGCACGTTGGAACGACCCTTGAGCACGACGGTTCGCCACCTTGGGTATGATAGCATAACATATAAATTGGCCCTTAAAGGTCAGGTCAGAAGCCATTTCATTTTACCTAAGGGTCGTTCCGTCGTGCTCAATACATTAACCTTCATGTACACCTTCTTGCTCTCAAGTGTGTCTGTTTTACATATGCGTTTGTTGTACATGAGCATAATAGTTTCTCGGTGTACACGTCCTGATTTACATGTGCACTTTTTGATCCTGTTGCTCACTTTCTATTTTTCATGTGCAGTTTCCTACTTCTGGATGCACAGTGTGAGGCCACATGTAAACTCTTGCCTCGTGTGCACATCCTCTTTTATTAACTTTGCCATCCATATGTGTGACTTTGCTTCCTCCTACTTAAGTTTTCCTCCATGTTATATAAACCGGTACACTATATATGCATTTTGGTTTTCCTATGCGCCTTCTAGACTTCATGTACACAACGCGTGAACACCATGGTTTGTGTGTGCACGATTTGACAACCGTTTGCAAAGCCAGGCCTCTACATACACAGCTTGTACATCCATGTGCATTACTTCCTTGCCTTGTGTCCGTCCAGACTTACAAGAGCCTAAACTAACCTCCAAGGGCTCGAACTTGATGTGCGTGGACACCCAGGTCTCTCTGCCCACGTCTTGCCCTCCTTATGAACATTACTGACCTTACTGTTGATCTCTGGCCATCAGAATGACAGAGCCATCCCTCCTTGTATGGGCCGGTCAGTTAGACAAGACTCACCACAGATCGACTCTACTTCCTCTTTGAAACGCACTGTTGTACTGTGTTGGGTGTGTGAAGGTATAGTATAGTAGGTGTTAGGTCAGTAAAGTGTAACCGATTTATGCGTAGGGTAAGTGTAGGAAGCATGAGGATACTGAGGTATACAAGGCGTGGGAAGTGGCGATTGAACAGATGGGAAATACATTGGGTATGGAATTATGAGGAGTGGGTGTAGTGTGTATGGGTTTAAGGTTGTGTGGATTTAGAAGAGCTGAGTGGGTGTAGGTGTAGCTAGGTACAGAAGATGGGGTGTAAGAAAGTATAGATTGGTATGGATATGGACAGGTACAATCAACGTTGATTTAGGAAGGTGAAGAGTGTGTAGTGTGTAGGGCAGTGTTTGGATCTTAAAGATGAGAAAGTGTAGAGGGGTCAGAGGTAAAGGATTTAGATGGTAGATGTAGATAGCGTGTTGCAGGATGATATACAGCAAGTGTCAGTGTAGGATGGTGCCAATGACATGAGGATGAAGGCCGTAGGTGAAGGCAGGTGTAGTGTAACAGACGTGTGTTGGTGTAGAGGATGAGAGTTGGGAAGTGTAGATGAGACTATGTTAGAGGTTGGTGAGGACATGAGTATTGGATGAGCACATGAGTGTTGGATACTGAAAGGTGAAGAAAGCATAGGTGTAGGAAGATGAAGACTACTCGGGTGTTAGGATGGCATAAAGAACGTAAGTTTAAGGAGATGAAGAGACACCAGAAGTTGAAAGATGAAGAGAGTTTGGATGCAGATGACGTAGCATGATGTAGAAGGCTTGAGTGTAGGAAGATGTAGAGGATGTGGGTGTAAGAAGGTATAGAGGGCACGAGTAAGTGGTTACAACAAGGTTGTGTAGGCGTAGGGAGATGTAGAGGACGTGGGTGTGAGGTGGCTTGGGGTAAAGAATGTTTCTGTAGGCGTTGTTGTAGATCCTCCCCAGCCAGCCAGCCAGCCAGCCAGACTTGCGCCACACCAGCCCAGGTAACACTTCCCGGAAACTGTCCAATGCTCTTAAATGGGATCTACCCAAGTCCTTGACCTGAAACCACCATTACTCTGATAATTATAGGGTTCTCTCTCTCTCTCTCTCTCTCTCTCTCTCTCTCTCTCTCTCTCTCTCTCTCTCTCTCTCTCTCTCTCTCTCTCTCTCTTTTATTATTATTATTAGTAGTAGTACTATTATCATTTATCATTATTATTGATTATTATTATCGTTATAGTTATCGTTATTTTATTATTTATATTCATTTTATTTTCATAGATAAGAATACAAATGTTCTTACTTGGTTGATTGGTTGGGCTTGCAATAATGAAGGGTAAAGCTAATGGAAGAGTGATGAGGGCAGGAGGAATTTGAAAGGGGGAGTGGAAGATGAAAGGGAAAAGGAAAATTGGATCAAATAAGGAAAATGAGAAGTAGCAGAACTCCTATTTGGAGATCATAAACAAGAGAATAACTGAGAAGAAAGAAGAAAACAGCAGATAAGTAAGAAAGGGAAAGAGAATGCAGATAAAAGGGAAAGGGTGAAATAAAAGAGAGAAAGGGGGACAGAAGTGAAGAATACATTAAATCATTTCGGAAAAAATGTAAGTAATAGAGTAGGGATCGAAAAGGGGTAGTCCTTGATCAGAAAAGGGGTAGTCCTTGAGCAGAAAAGGGTAGTCCTTGAGCAGAAAGGGTAATCCTTGTGCAGAAAAGGGGGTAGTCCTTAAGCACAAAGGGTAGTCCTTGAGCAGAAAGGGGGTAGTCCTTGAGCAGAAAGTGGGTAGTCCTTGAGCAGAAAGGGTAGTCCTTGTGCAGAAAGGGTAGTCCTTGAGCAGAAAGGGTAATCCTTGTGCAGAAAGGGTAGTCCTTGAGCAGAAAAGGGGGTAGTCCTTCAGCAGAACGGGGTAGAGTAGGACAGCGGCAAACTTGTGGGTGTTTTTATTGGTGGCCGACCTCTGCTCAAGTGGCCTACGGGACGCCTCTATCGACCCGGTCCGCACCACCACCACGCTGAACCAGCTCCTCCGTCAGCCACTCCGTAGGACTAGAGTGGCGCTCCTCACCTCCGCCTGCCTCACCTCCCGCGGCGGTGAGTGTGGTATGATGATGCAGGCATTACGTGGTGGTGGTATGAAGGTGCGGGCGGTGCGTGAGGTCATGTTAGGCCGAGCATCACATGAGGTCAGGTTAAGCTGGGATTCGCATGGTGTCGCATATCGTATGAGGTCATGGTACGCCGGTCACACGCAGGGTTATGTGAGGTTGGACATCACATGAGGTCATGTGAGGCCAGGTATGACCTATTAGGTTTAGTCGTCTAGTGGTAAGGTCGGCAGACGTCTGGTGTGGTGTCATAAAGTCTTTTGTAAGATCTTTTACGAGTATAATAATTTTTTTTTTTGAAAGAGCATTGACTTGGTTTTTAATTTGTCCTTCAGGTAGTTACTGCATTTAAGGGGTATTGTATTCAAGGCGATGATGTTCGTTATACGATGTAGTTTTTAGTGGGCAGGAAAATCTTTATTTTACAGTAAGACCGTCACCTGTGGGCTTGTAACGGGCTACACTATCATATAACAGACACTTCTTCGGTGGGAACATCAGATGTAGAGAGTAGTTTAGAACAGCAACGGTACAAATAAATGTTTCTATCGTAAGGTTTACTGTATATATATAGGAAACCCGCCACCACTGTTGCCCAAGACTAGGAAGATATCGCTTGCTGGATAACGTTCAACAACGTCAGACAACAGCACATTAGCCAGATGAAACGTAACGTCTCAGCTGAAGGTTATGATTATCAATATTCGAAAATTCGTTGTACATCTTCTCTCGTGAAAGCCCAAGGGTGCTGTGTTGGCAACGCGAGGCTCGCGTATCGAGACGTGCTGTGTCTAACCTAATTCTAGGGTGTCGGAGGTGGAGGGAACGAGGAGAAGAGGGAGACCAAATTGGAGGTGGAAAGATGGAGTGAAAAAGATTTTGTGTGATCGGGGCCTGAACATGCAGGAGGGTGAAAGGAGGGCAAGAAATAGAGTGAATTGGAGCGATGTGGTATACAGGGGTTGACGTGCTGTCAGTGGATTGAATCAAGGCATGTGAAGCGTCTGGGGTAAACCATGGAAGGCTGTGTAGGTATGTATATTTGCGTGTGTGGACGTGTGTATGTACGTGTGTATGGGGGTTGGGCCATTTCTTTCGTCTGTTTCCTTGCGCTACCTCGCAAACGCGGGAGACAGCGACAAAGTATAAAAAAAAAAAAAAAAAAAAAATGTGTGTGTGTGTGTGTGTGTGTAATCGATTAGTATTGATGCAGGAAATTATGATACATGTTTAACTTCGACCAGAATCGTACTATGTGCAGTACTCGGTCGAGACCGGCCGTTCTAAACAAGAGGAACACATGATTACTGTACGACAGTTCCACTTGGCAGTAGATCAACTGATAACCATTCGGCTCACAGGTATATCTTAGGGCGTAAGACCAGAACCTGGATGATTACTGACAGGTGAAATGTTTTGGAGAAGCTGACTCTGAACACTTTCCTGGAGGGACCTGGGAACGGTAACGTGCATGACAAGCTTGCTAGAGACGGGCAAAACGAAACCATCGGAGGATCTAATACATAGGCACACAGCTCACCTTCGGCGAGCCGTGTGTAGCATGCATACCGACCGCCAGCTCCCCGCTCTTCCCTCGCAGGGTCTTGTATGGAACCCTGTTGGTACATGGCAGCTCTTGCCTAGGGCGAAGAAAAAAAAAACTGCTTGAGAGGCTTGCAAGGTAGACGCAAATGGACAATGTGACTCTTCATGTCCTGAGTCTCTTCTATTACGTTAAATGTATGGAGCCGTTAAGACCTTCTTAAGTGAGCGATGAAGGAGATGTTTACGTTTAACAAATCGGCCCAGCATCTTTATTATGAAGATAGACATATCAAAGGTCATGAAAACATGTCGGTTTATAGATATATAACTGCTTCAGCGATATGATTCGGTGGCAGTAGTACGATATAATAATCTGTATTGGTTTAGAAGCTAGGAGTGCGACTGTACATAGAAGCACAAGCATCAGTGAACCTCGGTATACTGAGTTAACGTTATGGGTCCGACTGGTTAAACCAGGTAGTCATGACAGAGGCAGCAACACCAGCATTACGTGGTTCCTCATCTGACACGTTAGGCGATGGAGGTCTGTTGCATAGCGTACACGAGAGAGAGAGAGAGAGAGAGAGAGAGAGAGAGAGAGAGAGACAGACAGACAGACAGACAGAGAGGAGAAGGAAATTTTGAATGTTTCGTGAAACAGAAGACTTGAAAAAGCGAGTAGATATGCGTGTGTGTGAAATCCTACAGCAAAGAGACAACATTGTTGTAACGTGGCTAAGGCTACATGAGGGGGAGTTTAGCATTATCCCCAGTTCATCAACTACCAGTTAGCTCATGTGTTGTGCACAAGTACGAGATATAGCGAAAGAAAGAAATCGAACGACCATTCCATTTACGCGAACCGAACCATTGAATGACTAAATGCTACAGTGCGAGCGCTCACACACACACACACACACACACACACACACACACACACACACACACACACGATACCAGGCTTTAAATTTACCACTTTGGAAGTGAGAAGAATGAGGGCTGACGTGATCACGACTTATAATTTTAAAACAGATCGAAGACATGGACGGTGGTGAACTGTTCTTGTAGAGGTGAAGAGTTAGGGCTACCTGGGGATTTAACATGAAGTTAAGCAATATGCTGGTTAAACAAAAAAGAAAGATGTAAAGATGCACTTTTATAGTATAACAGTGATGAACGAATGGAATGAGATGATTGAGGACATGGTTAATGCAGACGGCATCCATAGGTTTAAGTTATCTGATATTAGAGACGCTTACTGAATTGGGCCACCACGAGTGTAAAACTGTCTGTCTCCTCGTGTGATACAAACAGGTAATTACACTGCAGTGGATTAACAAGCAAAAGATACGTTCTCTTTGATTAGTAATTATGTTGTTAGGAGGTGAGTTTTAGAAAATGTTCACATGCGTGTGCATATGAAATTGACATAGCAATGAGTATTGCTCGTTCTTACGTTTCCCCGACTGCACAATAGAATGACAGGATTGACGAGGCATCCATCAAACTATGTACTGTCCCTTACCTTACAAAATGCATTGCTCCCTTAATGTGGTAAGCATTCGGAGAAACTTAAGAGAAAGCTATACTCTCTGGTCTGTAAACTTTATCCCTTCATGAATGTGAATATTGTCATGACTTAAAATCAGACAACAGGATCATTATTGAAAGCTATTTCTTGTCAGAGATATTTGTGTTGACATACATCTGATGGTCTGACGTATCGTCAGTGTTCATGTGTGTTCATGTGGACATTTATCTTGCGTTTTGGTGTGACACTGGTGTCTATATGTGTCGGATGACATTGTACCCAGGCCACCAGCCTCTGTGCTTCAAAACCTCTGTTCAACCTGATTCTTGCTTGAACCAAGGGAAGCCTTTCATCACTGACACATGCAGACTTCGTTTTAAAAACCTTAAGCCGAGGTTGCAGTTACACACACACTTGGTGCCCTCGAGTGTAAGGCTTTGCACTGTGTCGAGTGTACCTTTTGAACTGAGGGAACTTGTGGAGTGCAGTGTATCTCTTGAATATGGTTCTGGAGTGTGTCTTTTTATTCTGAGTGCATCTCATGATTTGAGCGTATCTGTCCACTTGTGATTACATATCTGTAGCCCATTGCTTCAGTGTATCCCCTTCACGTCGTACTGGCCAGCAAATGTATTTAGGCGAATGTACCAAGTGACATGATGGGCTTCATATATAACTTTATGGTGGCATTCCGGATATAGCATTCCTTGACTTGAAGCTGAAGCTTTCTGTCCGACTTAGAAGACTTGAATTCATTTCTTAAACGTATCTCGGACCATAGCCTATCTCTAGACTTAATGGTGTATCCTGATTATGTCTTTAACTTGAGGAAAGTATTTTGCTCTCTGTGTGTGTGTGTGTGTGTGTGTGTGTGTGTGTGTGTGTGTGTGTGTGGTTTGGATTCCCCAGACGTACCGTAGAAAATCTAGTCACCTCTACACCGTGCAGTATATATATATATATATATATATATATATATATATATATATATATATATATATATATATATATATATATATATATTTATATATATATATATCATTTTTTCTATTATACTTTGTCGCTGTCTCCCGCGTTAGCGAGGAAGCGCAAGGAAACAGACGAAGGAATGGCCCAACCCACCCACATACACATGTACATACATAAACGCCTACACACGCACATATACATACCTATACATTTCAACGTATACATACATATACATACACAGTCATATGCATATATACACAGGTACATATTCATACATGGTGCATTCATCCATTCTCGTCGTCACCCCGCCAAACATGAAATGGCGCCTCTTTGTCAATCTTTCCTCACTCATTCTCTCCATGTGACCAAACCATTTCAACACACCCTCTTCTGCTCTCCCAACCACACTCTTTTTATTACCACACGTCTCTCTTGCCCTTTCATTACTTACTCGATCAAACCACCTCACACCACACATTGTCCTCAAACATCTCATTTCCAACACATCCACCCTCCTCCGCACAGCCCTATCTATAGCCCACGCCTCGCACCCATAAAACATTGTTGGAACCACTATTCCTTCATACATACCCATTTTTGCTCTCCGAGATAACGTTCTCGCCTTCCACACATTCTTCAACGCACCCAGAACCCTCCCTCTAACTTACTGCCTATCTCTCTCCTTTTTTCTCATCTAGGTTACATCCACACGCATTTAGACACCCCAATTTGAGCTTTTGAGGAGTATGAGCACTCCCCGCATGTCTTCTTCTGTTTCCCCTTTTAGAAAGTTGAAATACAAGGAGGGGAGAGTTTCTAGCCCCCCCGCTCCCGTCCCCTTTAGTCGCCTTCTACGACACGCGGGAAATGCGTGGGAAGCATTCTTTCTCCCCTATCCCCAGGGATATATATATATATATATATATATATATATATATATATATATATATATTATTTTTTTTTCCCAGGTAAATCAAAATGAAGGATAATGGACAGGATGAGCGAGATGAAAGATAGTGAACATTGTAAATAAGATAAAGGATAGTGGGCAGTATAAGACAGATAAAGGATAGTGGGCAGTATAAACAAGATAAAGGATAGTGGGCAGTATAAACAAGATAAAGGATAGTGGGCAGTATAAGATAGATAAAGGATAGTGGGCAGTATAAACAAGATAAAGGATAGTGGGCAGTATAAACAAGATAAAGGATAGTGGGCAGTGTAAACAAGATAAAGGATAGTGGACAGTATAAACAAGATAAAGGATATTGGGCAATATAAACAAGATAAATGATAGTGGGTAATAAAGAGAGAACAGATAGTGGGCAAGATAAGCAAGACAAAGTGTTGCAGGTAATATAAATCTCATACTTTTCTTATGCAAATTTCCTTCTTTCGTTTACGATTTTCCGATACTTTACTGCCACGTGAGTGAAATGCTGTACCTGTACACGGGAGTGAGGTGGTTGTGTGTGGCGTAGGTGTGGTGGTGAAGAAGTTTGGGAGTATTGCAGTAGGACTTGTGCTGAAGTTGAAGTGTTGTGGGTCAGTGGTGTTGGTATGCACTGGTGTGGAGGTACGGCGGTACAAGATTAGTGAAGCAGTGTGCAGGTGTAGTGGTGTAGGACTGTGCAGGTGTAGTGATTTAGGACTGTGCAGGTGTAGTGATGCACGAGTGTGGAGGTATAGTGTTTCAGGACTGTAGATATGTAGTGGTGCAAGAGTGTATTTACACAGTACGGGGAGAGAATGATGATGTAGGGTGTGGAGGTCTAGTCATGCAGGAGTGTGGAGGATATATTTGTGTAGGGGCGTGGATGTCTAGTGGTGCAGGGATGTAGAGGTGTACGAGAGTTAAGATGTAGAAGTGTCTTGTTGTGGAGGTGTAGTAACGCAGTTGTGTATTTATGGAGATATTGTGGCGGGGTGGAACAAAAATGTTGTAGTTTAGATTTGTCGTAGCTAATGGCGTGGTTTAATGGTGCTGACATGCAGTAATGAAGAGGTGTACCTGGTGTGTATATTGAGTGATGTAGTGTTGTACTGCTGAGACAACCAGCAGTGTGAAGGTGCAGCGGTGTAGAGATGGAGCACTGTAGAGATGCAGTGGTCTGGCATGAAGCAGTGTAGAACCGTGGTGGTGTGGAGATGGAGCAGTGTGGAGGTGTGGAGATGTAGCAGTGTAGAGGTATAGAGACGGAGCAGGGTAAAGGTGTGGAGCAGTGTGGAGGTGTAAGAGACGGAGCAGGGTAGAGGTGTGGAGCAGTGTGGAGGTGTAGAGATGGAGCAGTGTAGAGGTGTAGAGATGGAGCAGTGTAGAGGTGTAGAGATGGAGCAGTGTAGAGGTGTAGAGATGGAGCAGTGTAGAGGTGTAGAGATGGAGCAGTGTAGAGGTGAGGTGGTCTAGAGGTGGAGCAGTGTAGAAATATGGGTGTATACAGAAGGGAAGACATGCCTGGTGCGGTGGACGTAGCAGTTAATCTCTGTAATTGAGGTTGTGTGGATGTCCCCGACCAGCTGTGTGTGTGCGTGAGTGTGTGTGTGTCCAACCGGGCCCCCCACGTCCTGCCCTATGACCCCAACTCATACTCGGATCATCCGTCCTGACACACACACACACACACACACACACACACACACACACGAGCTTACGATTTTATGAAGAGCTTGTTTATGTTAAGCAGTCACAGGTTACTAACATTAATTGCTCATGTGGTAAAGAGTGTATGTGAACTGTCAGAATTTATCTGTAACAATTACTTTGGATTTACCTGAATGATTCCTCACAGCTCAAGAGGGGCGTCGTGTAGTTGTGAGCAGCGGGTGGTCCTACAGGAGGGTAGGAAGTAAGGTGGCAAGCTGACCTATGTACAGCTGCTTCACAAGGTCATCAGGTACAGATGTGACCATGGTTGATTATATGCGCAGGTGTCGCGTAGGCCGACTCTGTATTGATGTTTCCTTGGCTGACTAGACACAGATGTTTGCTAGAGGTGAGGAAATGTGTGAGGTACGGATTCAGTTTGGTGTTACGCTGTCAAGGGGAGAAGCCTCCTGTGATGATAAGCGTCGCCACAAGCTTAACATAAGCGATACAAGATTTCTGGATTAGTAAGAAAATAAGTCAAGTTTGGTGAGCAGTTCCTCCAGATAGTGACGAAGTCCTTGATGATTACGGTGTGTGATGCGGGCGTCGACGTGGCTAGTAGATGGATAGAGACACCCACTGTATCCCAGAGGAGGAGTAAGATAAATCCCTGCTATTCCTCGAAACTATCAAATACTTACTCTCGAGTGACTACCATGAGTGGGGGTCTAGTTACTTGCTGATGGATATGTGGATCATTCACTGGGTGAGGCAAACCAGGGAGGGAGGGGTGAGGGATTGCTCTGACCGCTGTCTGGAAGCGGTCTTATCAGGCAAGACCTTGGCACCTGCTGCGAGAGAGACTGCAGGTTTGACCGTCTCCCACGCAGGCTGGGATGAATGGTGTATTATGATCCCGTTCTGTCGTCGAAGAAATATAGTAAATATGTGATCATACCAGACTCAAGATGCCTCTCAGGCCATCAACTCCAACCACCCTGTGAATTATAAGTGCTAGTTCTTCTTTATGTCTGTAGTTCATCATATACAATTATAAAGGTGTTTTTTTCCTAGGATGTATCCAGTCTTTTACCAACCATATGACGATGTATGATCCCTCTGCAACGAACTTTTATTACGTCGGCGATTTGGCAACTTACAACTAACTGTCTCCCCTCCTGTTCCCTCTATCCACTCTCCTCCGGGTCTTTAACCCTCACTATGCTGTGCGTCGTGCAGTACAGTCGTCGGCTCTGGAAAGGGGCTGATATGCCTGTAGACACAGTGCGTCTTCTGTAAGTGCTGTAGATTTGCTATTACAAGTGATTTAAGCTCGGTAGTTTATTAGAAGTGTACTAGAGTCATTATGAACTATATAAGTTCATTATAAGTGATCTGAGGTCATTATAAGTGGTCTGGAATTATCAGAAGAAATCAACGTTTGCCATAAATGCAATTAATTCGCTCTAAAAGATTTAGGCTTACTGTAGATGGTCGGTTTTATTTCATTATAAGTTATCTGAGTTAGTTGTTCATTATAAATTCTCCTAGATCTTTATTCTAGGTCACATTAAGTTGTTCCATTATAAATGGTTTTAGTGCATCGCAAAAAATCGAAGTTCAATGTGTCTTTTGTGTGAGCGAGAAGTTGAGGAGAAGAGTTAGGAGGAGGAGGAGGGAGAGGAGGAATACAATAAAGATGCACAGGGGAAGTGGAAGGGAAGAAAGACGAGGAGGAAGAGGAAGAGCAGGACGATGAGGATGAAAGACCGGAGGAGGAGGAGGAGGAAGGACAGGAAGGAGTAGAGGAAGATCAGAAAGAAAGAGCAGGACAGAATAGAATGACGGAAAGGGAAGGGAAGAGAAGACTGACCCTGGAGGTAGCGTCAACACACACTGTAAACCTATGGTGCTCACTTGAGGTGCCAAACGCTCTACAGGAAGACTCTCGTCAAAGATTATTTGTTTTGGACCTGGAGACAGAACGCGACCTATTCTTAACAGGTCGACGACGCACCAAATAGTAAAAAAAGAAAAAAAAAAGAAATGCTCTATAAAAAGGCCGTGGTATAGATCATTGTATATATACATCCTAAAAATTTTAGCTGGTTATTTCCATGTGCATAGAGTAGGAAATTTGAATTTACTCTAAAGATCTTGTGGTGACAGCCTGTATGAGGGAGTGTAAGCGACTGGTGATATATGTAACAGTGTCTGTTTCTTTACCATTTAAGTTTCATCGGTGATTCTGATCGGCATCAGAAGTGCTATGAAAAGAAGTATTCATAAGGGTCATGTAAGTGATTGTAAGTGAGAGTATATAAAGTATAAATTAAATGGATTATACTTGTGAATTGTAGTGGGTGTGAGGAGAATAATTTCTGTAATGATAGAACCAGCCAACTCGTACATCCACTCTGACCCAACTTATGCTACAGCAGTAGAACAGCTCAGGAGTACAGTCACAAAATACCCAACACTTGATCGAGAATTCAGCAGACGTCCGCACAGTACCTACGTCCTCTCGCTTCATTTGATGTGGATAGCCCGTCCACCAAGGTGCCTACTGAACCCGACCGTCAGGATCATCTTCGACTGTGTAGCTAATGTCATCCCGAACTTCATGCTTTCACTAACACTCGCTTATGCATCGAACATTTCCTGCGTGTCTGTAGTACTCTCAACGCCGCATTGACACATCAATGGGTCTTTGCTCCTCAAGCAAGTGGGTTAAGTGTTCATGATACGTCTTCTTGCTCACTTTTGGAGGTACCGTTTTTGAGAACACCGCCGCTCTACATTACCACCAAGGTCCTGCACATCCTGCTGCCTGCATCGAGACCTTGTGATACACTGTGAGAGAGATCGTGGTCGGCGTCTCCATCTTAAGATTATTCAGCGAGTTCATCCACAAGAACCGCTTTCTCAGTGATGGTCATACTGGACAGTATACTATTTCAGCCTGTGGAAAAATATCTTTGGTATTGACCACTACCCAAATGTAGTCAGCTTATGCCTTCGGAGTTACGGGTCTGGTGTCGTCAAGTCATTTTTTCCAATTGGGTTACACACACAACGTCTTCCAGTAAATACATATGTCACAGTGGAACCAACGCCTCGAGCAGACCCTGCTCAACTATGAGTTACCCAGTAGATGAGGAGACGACTCTCTCTCTCTCTCTCTCTCTCTCTCTCTCTCTCTCTCTCTCTCTCTCTCTCTCTCTCTCTCTCTCTCTATCTCTAAAACCAGAGGTGATGCTAACATTCCCCCCCCCCCCACACACAGGTACAACCAATGAAATTTCTGTTGTAACAGGATGTTATCGGATAATATGGCAGGTAAGGTTGTGTTTTTCATATCCTGAGCAGCACTAGGTGTACATAACACGTAACCAGGAAGTCGATCTTGTATATAAAACATGAAAAACAAGAATATCGTCACGAGTGAATCCTATATTTCACATAAAATCATCTCCAGAATGCCTTTTGTTCTCAGTGAACTTAGGGTTGAACACAGAGTTGTACATATTTGATGTGTCGAAGTCGCAACAACTTCTCCATTTGTCACCCTGCATTACTGCGCACCTCCTACAGAGTGACGCTCTACGTCACACACAAATGAACGACATGGAATCAGCCTTAAGATTTTAAGACAACAGACGGTGCGTAGAGTTCACGAGAACTCTTGAACAACACGGGAGAGACGCACCAAGCGTCTCCACATCTCGGCAGCTCTTCCAGTTCGAGACGTACTTCCAGAACGCTGGACACCCCATGTCCTCTCCGGGAGCACGCCAGAGGCAATCACTTCATTGGGCTGAGTACTGTTAGCATGACCGCTACCTGTGTTTCCATTTCTGTGCCCGTCTCGACGCTCACCTTGACTTCATTAATGCACCAGTGGCTGCAGGACGAACCTGTAACCTGTAGAATCTTCAGGGAAGGCCTAGTGTACAGGGTTCTTCGAGGAAAGAGTCTTGAAAGAAAAAAAAGCTGCGAAGCGATCAGTTGTCTCTGTTGAAGGAGTTTGATTTAAAGGAACATCTCTTAGAAATCTGTTTCCATTTAAACAAATTACAATTATATATGTATATATAATATATATATATATATATATATATATATATATATATATATATATATATATATATATATATATATATATATATATATAAACATGTGATGTGGCAGCTATTTATACAGGGAGGTGGTGGTAGTAGGCCGGATACGTCGACATGTTTAACGTTGTCCACAGTAACCCCCTCCCCCTCCCCCCCGCGCCCGCTTCGCGACCATCGCTGCTCCGCTGCCAAGTCCCCATTGGCAGGGCAGCCTCTCTGACGTCAGAGGTGGCGAGGCTAGTTGGAGGCTTTGACGTTAGGGGAGCGGTAGCTGACGTTGGGTTGTGGGAGGAAGGGGAAGTTGACGTAGGGATGGTGGGAGAGAGCTGGCTGACGTAGGGATGGTGGGAGGAAGGAGAGGTGAGGCAGGGCGGTGGATGGGAGGGAGGGATGCTGACGTAGCACAGTTACATAAAGAGTCCAGGCCATCATAACTGAGGGTCGTACTGTCGTGCTAAAGCCGCCGTACCGTCGACCTCAACGGGTCGCACCGCCATGCTTTTAAGGGTCGTTCAGTCGACCTCAATGTCTTCTACGCGTCAAGGCCAGCCCTTTCTTTGCATCTTTCCACACCAGGCAGTTGAGCTCGTTTTTGGCTCATCATCAGCTGACGTATTATGTAGGAGTTTTTGTCCGAAAGGAGATTTTACTTAATACCGTTTGACTGTGTGTAACTACCCATATATAATTATCTCTTAGTGCTAGAATCGAGCGTGTATACTGCAGCCAAGAGGTCCCACCGTGTGTGTGTGTGTGAAGACATTTGACATGATTATACTCGTGGTGTCTTCAATGTGTCAAAGTGTTTGTTGCCACAACCATTTGTCGATTTGTCAGATTCGTTTCCTCTTGGGTTTTTCTCACGCGACTTGGGTGCGCTTCGCTGGGTATTCATGGCCGTGCAACGCGGCAGTGCGGTAATGTTGGCCACCTTACCTGCTTGCTACCCATGTGGTTAAGGAGTTAAAGATTTCATATATATATATATATATATATATATATATATATATATATATATATATATATATATATATATATATATATTATTCATATGTGTGTGTGTGTGTGTGAATTATGATTAAGTGGAGTTGTTGGTTAAGATGAGCATGTGGGTTTAGAGCGCCTTCGTAAGTCGGGTGTTTGTGATCTCGTCCTTGGCTTACATACCTCTGCTTTCTGTTGGTGTGTAGCTGCAGGGTGAACACCTTCGCTCTCTTCTGTGAGGATGACGTACATCCGGCCCCTGACGATCTCCTGTTTCGCTCCTGTGGCGCTGCTCTGGCTGGTCTGTGTTGCTGTTTCGCTCCTGTGGCGCTGCTCTGGCTGGTCTGTATTGCTGTTTCGCTCCTGTGGCGCTGCTCTGGCTGGTCTGTATTGCTGTTTCGCTCCTGTGGCGCTGCTCTGGCTGGTCTGTGTTGCTGTTTCGCTCCTGTGGCGCTGCTCTGGCTGGTCTGTGTTGCTGTTGGATTTTATTGATGGTACAGAGGGAAAAGGTGGTTGTATCTGTTTGTCTGCTACTGTAGTGCGTGGTCAGCTGTTGGGCAGAATCTGGTCTAGACGTTTGGTTACCATGAATGAGGGAAATGAGGGCTTCTCATCGTCTAGTGTTGGCGGTACCTCGGTAACGCGAGAAACGGCGAACAAGTATGAGAGAAATTAATAGAATGTATTCATATATTTGTTTTTTTTTTTTGTTTTTTTTTGAATGTCTCTCATAAACGTGTTCACACATATTTGTGAAATTTTCCTCTGATTTAAATTTTGAGATTACGCAACGGAGCGACGTGCCGTGTTACGCACAGGAGTTTGTATGCGTATTTGAAATTTGTCCCAGAAATCACAGTATGGCACAAAAACGTTTTCACTTTTTTTAACCATTTGATTTTTTAAGGTTGGGAAGGGGGAGAAGGTCCCCTTTTCCGTGTGTCTATAGATCTGAATTCTCTTAAATTGCCTCTCCTCCCATATTCATTATGTTTTCAACCAGTTCGTAATACTTTTCGTCCTATATATTACCAGATAGATAGAAAAATATGACATTCATTACAGGTTATTTGCATACAGAAAATACTTCAGTTTGAAAGTATGATGACTGTTTTTCCCATTGTTTCATAAGCCTTCGCTGATGAAGACTCAAAAACCCTTTTATACTTTTACAGATGAACTGAAATGAACAAAATACTGGTTGGTACTTTGTTTCATTGTCTATTATAACCAAACGGTCATTGTTTAGCGTCATACAAACTGACACACACACACACTTTTACGATATGAGGAATGAGTTGACGTCAGCGAAATTTTTCACTGCCCTTCCCACGCCGGCCTGAACTCTGGCATATCATATGATTGGTGCCAGGTGGTTGGTCGTCTGTACTCACGCCCCTGGGAGACCGTATTTTCTGAGCGGTTCCCGTTACTGCTGACGTAACACTGACAGTATGGAAGATACCCTGACGCAGTGTGACCCTCCCCCCAGAAAAGTTACACTGCCGTTTATGAGCTTCGTCAGCAGTACCCAGGCACTTGGGGGAGCTTCTGTGACCATCGCTGAATTTTCAAGGTCGTCCTCGTGTCTGTGTACGGAGTACTTTTGAAGGATTACTTTCTGAATGTTTATCAAAAGCTCAGTTAGAAGACTCCCAAGCGCTCATGAGGTTTTCGTGAGCCTGACCTTATTTTTCAAGACTGATCTGACCTCCTCCTGACTGAGTAGTGCCACTGGAGCCCTTCGGCTTGTGCCCTACCATCGCTCTCCTCTCCAGCATCGTTCCGCCTCAGTCGTAGGTACTGGTGTACTTTGTCGTGCATTGCTGACTCACGAATGAAATTTTGATTCGATTCAAGTCCCAAGAGGAAGTCCCACTTAAACCCCTTGAGGACGACGGTACGACTCGAGGGTATGCTGGCCTCGCCTTTAACCTGAGCCACAAGGACTAGGTCAAAAGCAGGCCCATCATATCTAAGGATACTGTGGCCGTGCTCAAGAGTCCTACCGTCGTGCAAGTAGAATGAGTTAATAGTTTCGTCCCTTGCCCACCTCTTCCTTCCTATTTCCTTCCTTCCCTCTTTCCCTCCTGCCTTCCCAGGCCGTATACTCACACAGGGTCTGGTCACCGGTGAGAAGCATTCAGTGTTCGTTGCTGGTGCGGCGACCCACTTGCGAGTCGCCTCTTGTGGGACCATCAGCGGCCGTCATGCGCAGCTGCGGGTCCTCCATACCCAGCCAGGGCCGTGGTGCGAGGGAGGTGTAGGAGCCACAGGCAATCAGTGGTTGGTGTGGCGACGTACCCACACTGTTGGCCACCAGGGAACCAAAGTCTGTGTTCGCAGTTTTGTGGCGCTGATGTAACCCCTCTCGAGCAGGGAGCTACTGCCCATGGCCATGACAGTGTTGACTTTTAATAAAGGGTCAGGTCAGAGGTCACATGACTATACTTGGGGAGTCGTAGCGTCGTGCTTAAAGAATCGTAACGTAGTGCTTAAAAGGTAATAATGATGTTTTCGAGAAGCCACCTCACTTAAACAGCTAAATCACTCACTCTTAACTGGTAGTAAGCTGGAACACTTGTCTAGTAACTGGTTACAGTTCTGCTAACATTTCAAACTCCTGCTCATCACTCATGTCAAACTCTGCCTCCATCAGGCCTATTTAGAAAATGAAATACGTGTTTACCTCAAACACTGATCAGAATCGTGGCCAACACTATGTACATTTAGCCTACTTTTTGACGACCGATGTGTGGTAGACCATGTCCCAGTGATAATGAAGTTTTACTCTGTAGTTCTGTAGTGTGTATACAACAAGATCCTCGGCATAATTGTTTTAGGCTTTTTACTTTGATCTTTTAAGAGTTTAAAGATTTCAGGACCACAAATTTCTTTTTCTTTTAACTCGAGTTCATTATATTTTTGTATTTCGACTTTGCGTTTCTATTGAGGTAAAGGAAACGTGTGTAAGACCTATGGAGCAAACTCTTTCAATGCTTGAACGTCAGTTTTTTTTTCGGGAGTTCTTAGAGTAAGTTGGCCTCTGATGACCCTGACATTATTTAAAGGTCATATAAAAAAATCTAAACTGATGAAAGGACGAACAGTAACACACAGGTGCTGGTGCATTCATACATTCCCTTCTACAAAGGTTTTGTATTTGTAGTTAACAGTTGCTTGTCGTATGAATGTGGATTAATTGAAAGAAAATACCTACAGAAGAGGGAAGTGAACCAACATGGCGGCGTAGGGCAAGTGGATCATGTTTTGAAGTTAGCCTGAAAGAGATTATAAGTCGGACCGCTTTCGACTCTTGTCAAGTAATGATGCAGAGCTAGAACCACCCTACATGTGAGAACAGTACTCCATATCCTCTATGTACTCCCAGTTTTTTTAGAGGCAGACTTTACTATTTCCATAATGTTACGTTTCCAAGATAAGGCTGGATGGTATAGTAATACCAAGTATGTCAACCGAGTTAGGTAAGAAGTGGAATTACAAATCCATTAAAGGAGAGACGAAAGTTATTAGGAATTTTCGATAGACAGATGTCCAGAAACTGGGTCTTGGAGGCATTAGACTTGACAAGATTCGTTACATTCAAGTTTTCTCAGAAATGACTCTTTGATGATGTCTTATCGCACGATTTATATATTTCTTGGTGTGTCGCACTTAGCAACCTGCCTTGTGCTGGGGAAATGCACCTTTCTCCAAGAGCTGGTCAAGATGCATGAATTGTGTGCGGCTCTTTACTCGCCACTATCATCATGCCTTTAACACTATCATCATCATGATCATTTCGTGATTGCTCTCATTATTGTATGTTTTTTCCTCGTACCCTCATCATCCAGGGCATGAGGGTGTGAGGGTATTGTAATTACTATGTATTCGTCTGTCTTTACGTATGTGGACATGGAAATTAACTCGTCTTGCTGAGCTGCAGTTAATTGCTGTGTCTTTGTGTTTTCTTAATTCATTACTGAAGTAGACTTTGGTGATATAGAAGAATTTAAAACTAGTGTTCCTCCTGTGTATGTTCGTGCGGTGGTGGCAACACACACGTTTGCGTGTGTGCGTGCGAGCAACGTGCTCATGCGTGTAATTGTTTAGGTCGGCCTTACAAACAAGCGACGGAATGGATTTCATGTCTGTGGAATTTTCTCAGCCCCTTTTTTTTTTTGTTTTTAAGCCCGCTCCCGCGCCCGCGTTCCAACACAAAGACAGTGGCTTTAACCATATCACTTGTTCGTATTAGTTTCATTTGGTGTTATATCTGTCTTATACGCCCTTGTATGAAAAGCCATCCTTCTGTGATATTCCCTGAAATGTCTTAAATTCGAGGTAATGAATGAGTTAGATTTTGAACACCTAGTGTTGATAGTGAGGGAGGGGCGCGTGAGGCAGGAGAGGAGTTAGGGCACACAAAGGCCAGACTGGACACCCCGGGTCCCTTGGGCAGCTGGGAAGGGGAAGGGGAGGGAGTCGATGCCAAGTGTGGTAGGTGTTTAAGAGGTGCCCCTCGTGGTAGAGGTGGAGGAACCTGGTTCGTAGAGTTGACGGTGGAAGGTTCAACATATGTTGCATGTGATTCAAGGTAGAGGGAGGAAAACCTGGTGTCTTCTGATGACAGCGAAGAAGGGATTGTTAGGGTCTCTTGGGAGTGTGGTGAAGTAAGAGGGTTTCGAAGCCTGGAGTTTTATTTTTTTTATGTTGGAGGCTCCATTCAAGTCCACATCAAGGTCGGGCCTTAATTGAATTATATAGGGGGAAAATTAAACCAGCATTGCGGTGATGGTTAAGTGGGTCAAGTTTGATGAAGGTTGGGAGGAGATTCCATGTTACTTAAAAGTACAGATAGAGTTGTAGAGGTTCCTGACGGTAGATGGGATAAACTGCTGTCTGTAGGGTATTTAGAGGCGTCCATGAGGTCTAGTGCCTGCGGATAAAGTAGGTGTCGTCGAAGTGTAGGGTCAAGAGTTAAGAGTGGAAGTGACAAGTGTCTTATGCCTTATAGATAAAAAAGGAAAACGTGTGTCAAATGTTGACAGAGGCAGAGGTGTGTTGCTTAGAGATGGCACGGTCTTGGAACTTGGAGATGACTACATCTTGTGCCTTTAGATGGGAGTGACACCTTCTTCTCCAAGGAGATGAAGATGGCGTCATCCTTTATCTACAGCGGTCGACGTTATGTACTTGGTGATAGAGGTCGTCTTTTATGCCTGGAGACATTTTTCTCTTACCTGAGGTGGAACTGAAAACGTCTGATTCTTGTTAGTGAAGGAGACATCGGTAGTCACGTGCATTGACGAGGATGGGATGAACCTATTATGCATGACGCTCGTGTACCTCAAGGTCGGGTTAGTAACTGGGGGTCAGTTAGGTGACGTCTTATGTCTGGAGAGGATGTAGGTGAAGTCTTGCGCCTGAGGGTGTGGTAAGTGACGTCTTGTGCCCAGATGTGGAGTGGGTTACGCTCTGTGCTTCGGGGTTAGAGCATGGGTTATTGGTTGCTTGCTAGTGACGTTCATTTTGAATTTGGAAATGAATGTAAAGGGAATGACTTACGGTGAAAGGAAGCAGAGTGAAGGGAGGAAAATTACACAAAGGAAAACCGAGAAAGGTTCAAGATGGTAGTGGAGGCAGCTGCTGTTTTGAAGAGCTTGAGCAGACTGAGTAGCGCCAAGTGAGAACGTAAAAAAAGAGGCTTGAAGAGAGGGGAAAGAACAGAATTATGGCCTTACGTGGGAAGCTGCATTGATAATAAGCGACCGCATCTGCAGAAGAAAGTGGGGATACGGAGAGACCGGTTGTGAAAAACATTTAGTAGATGACAGCGTGTACCAAGCCCGTATCTCTAATCTTGGCAGGTGATTTTCCCCCCTAACACCTGTTCAGGTAACCAAGTGGAGTGGTCTATATATATGTATCTAGGGCACGGGGTTGTGGGTGCACGTCATCCCCTCCTTACTAAGGCAGCCAAGGGCACCAACCACCTGCCCTGCCATGTACTGAGTACTGGGAGTTGAGGATGGTGACGATTTATGTAATGATGAGAGGTAAACTAATTCATTTCACTGACGATAGTATCATAGTACATGCTGAATGTTTGTGTGTGTGTGTGTGTGTGTGTGTGTGTGTGTGTGTGTGTGTGTGTGTGTGTGTGTGTGGATAATGGTATACGGTTTCCTGAATGAAGTACAGACAGAGGCTGTAGATATGCAGGACAAATACATATAACAACAAACGGGGGTTCTTTAACAACTAGGGTGTTTGACAGACATTCTGTACAGAAATGCAAAGGTGGAGGTTTTTTACACAGTCTACTGATCAATGATGTTCACTGTGGCTGGGATGAGGATGTTCTTGCAGCGTCTTGTGTGTGTATGATGCCAAGCTCATCTCATAGACGAGTGATCCCAGGTGGAAGCAGGAGGCTGTAGCGAGGATGGTGCAGTTTGCCCCCACCGGACTGTTGGCTGGTGTCCAGCACACTGGTGTAGGGAGCTGGGGAAACCTTTGCAGCACACTGGTGTAGGGAGATGGAGGAACCTTTGCATTGAACGTCTCTAGAGAGAAGGTGCAAATGGGACCGAGGGAGAGTTTGCTTGCCCTCTTCTGCACCTTTCTAGTAGCCCCTGTTGTAGAGTGGACACGGAGGAAAACCAGGCCGGGTGGTTGGGGAAGTAGTTGAGGTTGGGAAGAAGGAAACACGAGCGCTTTTTATTGATTGCACCTGCAAAGAGTCCAAGTGCCTTCACTCGACGAAGAGTATAAACCCATTGGCTCTGTGTTTTGATGCTGGTGTCGACGTGTTACTTCCAGTTTAGTTGCTGGAGTGACTCTCGGAAGCTTTTGGTAGATGGAAAAATGGAAGCGTTTGTGTACGCTCTTGTGCGCATGCGCTAACGTACATATAAAATCGCCTATTTATATGGTAAGGGAAGGGACTTTTACACTCGTGGGGCCCCCCATTTCTTGGTGGTCACACCGCAAGAGAAAGGTCACCTTTGACGAGGTTGTATCACAGTCAGTTGACAAATGGGAGGACGTTCTCAACGAGGAAATTCTCATTCCGAAGGAGACTTATCATTTCCCTGCTCCTGATTGTAGCGCGGTATCGAAGCTGCAGGAGTCCTATAAAAAGTGTCCTTATTGGGAAAAAAAATGTAGAAAGTGAGTGGAATTCGAAAAGAAGCTCGTGTGCAGAGATGCCACGAGAGAGTGAGTGAATAGTGGCATAAGTAGAGGGTAAGTTAGACGCGGGAAGTGGGCGAGGAGTGGAAGCCATTTAGGAAGGCAGTGCTTCCATGTGGAGGTGAGGAAGTGTCTGGCATGCGGAAGATGGGAGCACGAGAAGGGGTAGCTCGTGGCGTGAACAGGAAATTAAATCGTTCGTGAAAAGAGAAAAGAGAGGTCTGGTCTGGGGGATTAAGTGAGGAGTGCGGGATGCCTCTCTGTCCCTCACCCCTGGCGACGACAGCCCTACACCACTGGGGGGTAGAGCAGCTACCATCTCCTCCACTATGGAGAAATTAGTAGCCACTTCCACGACTGTTCTGCGCTGCCTGAGGTCCAGTCCTTGCTCTGCCACCTGGGGTGCAGTCCTTGCTCTGCCACCTGGGGTGCTGTCCTTGCTCTGCCACCTGGGGTGCAGTCCTTGCTCTGCCACCTGGGGTGCAGTCCTTGCTCTGCCACCTGGGGTGCAGTCCTTGCTCTGCCACCTGGGGTGCTGTCCTTGCTCTTCCACCTGGGGTGTAGTCCTTGCTCTGCCACCTAGGGTGCTGTCCTTGCTCTGCCACCTGGGGTGCAGTCCTTGCTCTGCCACCTTGGGTGCTGTCCTTGCTCTGCCACCTGGGGTGCAGTCCTTGCTCTGCCACCTGGGGTGCAGTCCTTGCTCTGCCACCTGGGGTGCAGTCCTTGCTCTGCCACCTGGGGTGCAGTCCTTGCTCTGCCACCTGGGGTGCTGTCCTTGATCTGCCACCTGGGGTGCTGTCCTTGCTCTGCCACCTGGGGTGTAGTCCTTGCTCTGCCACCTAGGGTGCTGTCCTTGCTCTGCCACCTAGGGTGCTGTCCTTGCTCTGCCACCTGGGGTGTAGTTCTTGCTCTGCCACCTAGGGTGCTGTCCTTGCTCTGCCACCTCGGGTGCAGTCCTTGCTCTGCCACCTGGGGTGTAGTCCTTGCTCTGCCACCTAGGGTGCTGTCCTTGATCTGCCACCTGGGGTGCTGTCCTTGATCTGCCACCTGGGGGAGTCCTTTTACCACCACAACACATTGATATATATCACCATTACACTGTATTGTTATTGCCAAGTATGTGTTCCCCTCTCTGGGAAGTAATGATTTGTGAAAACTGCAGAACTTTGTGATGTACGGTGGTCACAGAGAACTCCCAGGCCCCGCTAGACTAAAGTAGATGTAATATTCATATCAGCATTATACTCTGTAATTATTATAAAGTATATGTTGTGCACTCTGAGAAGTAATAGTATTTGTAAGTTACGAAACCTTGTAAAGTATAATTGTGAACATAGAACTCTCAGGTCTTACTACTGTATAGTACATGTGATTTTTGGTAGCACGAGTCTGATGTTATCAGAGCACAACAATGAGTTTTTCATATCCGTAGAAGTACTTCTGTCCCCTCATCACACTCTGGGAGAACCCAAGAACACACGAGATTGTCCATGAAGTTCGAGAAATATTTCCTGAAAAGGATGATTCTATATTTCTAAGAAATGGAAATAAGATGAGGCTTTTTCTGTTGTATTGCATACATTAAGCTAACAAGCAATGATGATCTTTACACTACTGATTCCCTTGAAAGTGATATGGTAATGGGTTATTAGCAGTGTGATAACGGGAACGGGGTAATGGGTTACTAGCAGTGTGATCATAGGAACGGGGTAATGGGTTACTAGCAGTGTGATCATGGGAATGGGGTAACGTTACTGATCATGGAACTTCATCCAGTATGTCGTCTGCCCTGTGTTCCAGTAGTGTAGTGCCTCGACACACTTACTTCGACGTATGCTTTTCCAAAAGTGAAGTAAAAGACGTCATCAGAATTCCACCACATGACCTCACTTGGTACATGACGTGCCCTCAGGGTCACAATTCCCCACTGTTGAATCGCCATGATCCGCTGCCACCTTGACTATGAAAGACGACTCTGTCATGTTTACATCTTGTACCTACAATGCCAGACCTTTGTCTCTGATACGTATGTTTGTGCGCACACGTGAAACGGTAGTGAAATATTACATAAGTGAACCGCTGAGGAAGAGCGTCACAACCAAAACTAAATGGTAAACTAAAAATGTGTCCCATTCGACTGGTGGAGGCACAGTTAGTATTTTATATATAATGGTCCCCTACCACACACCAACTTCCTACCAGCCTCCCACGTTCCCTTTTTCTCTCGACCTTTTCATATGGTAAGCCTAATCCCCTCCAGATCCATTCAACTCCAATAATTTTTCAGGGAACAGTTCCGACCATCAGGCCCTTCGGCTAACTCTACTCCCGCCAGAAAATTGGTTCGCTTACATCGCTGGGTCGTGGCCCTCAGCGTTCATCGACCTGTCCGATTCCTCTGCCCCGTCTGGCGAAGTCGGTTGTGGCCGAGTCGATGTAGGTGGTTTAGCAGTTGATGCTTCGTTCTCAGAGAGACCAACGTTTGACCTCCAGATTCGGTGTTTGGTGGGTAGACAAGGTTGTCTCAGCAGGGCCTGTATACCGCCTCACCGTCTCTGTACCTCACTACGCTCCCTCGCCTCCCTCAACCACACGTCCTGCTCCAACACGCATCTTCCCTCCGTCACCTCCCTCCTACCCTACGCTTGCCGTCCCAGACTTTCCGCCAACCCGTCTCCCCAGCTTCACTTCTCCCCACATCAGTTCTCACTTCACCCATCTAGCATCTCCCTTCCCTTAACTCCCCATACTCTAATCACGACTCCCTCAACATTCCCCCTTTCAAATTGACCACCCCCCTTACCTCTCCTTTCTCATATCTTTTACCCCCTTTCTCACTTCTTACCTTCTCCCCTCTCTCCTTCCTCACTGTTCCGTCTCACTTCCCATTTTCTTGACTCTCCCACCTCGTTACCCCTCATCATCGTTCCTCTCCCGTCCCCTCCCCTCCCTGTCCTTCATCTGTCACTGTTGTGGGGCTTGAAATGTGACGGGAGGCCCTTATACTCTCGGTTCACCCTTATTATGTTACGACTAGCCTGGTCTTATATAGCTCTGGCTAGCTGGAAGACTCGGTGGGGTCCTTGTGATGTTGCAGGTGTAGTGTCATGGAAGTAAGCGGTCCTAGTACACAGGTCAAGTGCAGGTAACGATGAAACAAAGGATAAACTGATTCTGTTTGTGTCCACTGCGTCAGTTTGATTCCACAGTTTGTTAACATTGGTTTTTTTTTCTCTTCGCATTTTGTTCTCTCAACTCTCGTTTGTCAGAGTGGATAAGGTATTATTTCCGCTGGGGTTACGAGAGTTATGATTATCCCGAGGTAAACGGTGTTTGACACTAAGAGTGTCTCTTGTATCTGAATACTATTTGCTTGTTACGGAAGGAGAGTTTTAAGTTCGTATTTTCTCGTGTCTCAACAATGTATATATGTCCCATGTATTTATTACACACACATAGACACGCATCAAAACCAGGTACTCATTTATTACTAGCCCCAAGGGGAGGATGAACACCTGGGTTAGATGTGAGCCTATTAGCATGTTCAGGATTCGAACCCATGCGGGCCCACGCATGTCATGGGCAGTAACCGTAACCACTACACCACGGAAGCCCGTGTGTGTGTGTGTGTGTGATCTCGAATGTGCACATATATTTGGACGTTTGTGTATATGTATTTCACATTTATTTTGCATCTTTCATACACGACATCTGTAGACCCTAAATATAGAACCTTTTTATATAATGTTGGAAGCTTCTGTCATGGACCAAAGTCCACATCGAGGCTGGACCTTAATTGAAATATGAAAAGGGTTCAAGAGTGGGAGGGAGGAGTAAAGAGAGAAGAGAAGAATCAATTTGGAAAACTTGGGAGAGAAGAGGAAAATTGCTTGTATAAAAGAAAATATGGGGGGGGGGGGGGAGTGGCCAGGCCTTAGTTGTTGGGAAAAACACAAAGATATTTACAGTGTCAAAGCTTCATGATAGGATACCACGAAGCTTTGGCATCTGTGCATGACGCACTTGACAGCTATTAGAATGGATGCGAGCGAATGCGACCTTTCCCTCGTCTTTTCCTGGCGTCACCTTGCTGAAACGGGAAAACTGCGAACGAGTACCAATGCGAAGAGTAAGAGAACAGGATAGGATATCACAACTGATCTCATTCTTGAGTTGCCGGCGACCACACGGTGATCATGCCACGCTGTAGTTTGCTGAGGTAATGTTACGTGGTGTTGCTAATAGCCGGAGGTCACACGAGGAGGAGCAGCCACCACCTCTCGGACGCAGGAAAGAAAAAACAAGTTTTCTGTAAAATGAGGAAAGCGAGTCAAACCTGCGTCGTGGGGGCAGATCGTTCAAGTTACAAGTTCTGATCAGAGTTACTACGTCGACCGGTCTTGGACATCACACTGTCTTGTATGTCTATTGACCGAGATTCTCCCGAGATGTCGCAGCACTGCCCTATCCAGTGACGGATCATCGACGTGTTAACGGAGCAACTAACTCTTCAAAAGATGAGAGTTTGCGGCATCTGACCATTGCTTCCACTATCGTTAGAGACAGACGTAGCTTGTGGTACAATGTGCGATTTCAAAGATATGTAATTTGTATGTCACTTTGACACCAGACATGTTTATTATGTTGTGTTCGAATTTCAGAGCCATCGGAGGAGATGAAAGATATGGAGTTTGCTAAAGAGAGATGGGAAGAAAATGGGATTTAGAGGCATTCATCTAATTCTGGTGGCTTCCGTCCGCCTGGGAAACACGTAGGACGTAGTATATACATCGCATGTCATATTGTGATGGTCATCGTCCAATTCAAATTCCCAATGTGCAAGACACATCAGGATTTAGCGCGCCTTAAACTACAGATCTTCCGCCTTTGCTGAAACGAAGTTAGGGTAATAGATGTTGGGTGATCGTATCGTTCAACAGTTGTCCTCTTTGAATATTTGCAGATTCACACAAGATGAAGGTTATCAATCATGGATTGATTATTAGCAGTATAAGTCGAAGGCTAAATCCGTGAAATACATTAGTTTATCATGTAATCAACAATGAGAGCGAGTAACGTAAATCATGACGCGTCCAAAAGATGTTTGCACCACGTTAATTCCAAGTTAAGAACTACACTTTGGGTCGAGAGGTTATTCATCTACGCCAAGGTCAGCTCGGAGGACGGGCCATCATGAGATGAGGGTCCATACCAAACAAAGACCTCGTGAATCTTAACACCAACCACCAAAGCTAAGGGTGAGTCTTGTGGAAACCAAACTGACTGTTCACTACTACAATAACATGAGCTTCAGCTCTAAACTCTTTAGGATTCAAATAACAGATCCCAACTCTTTATGCTTTGGAGAATAGAATTCAACCCTTCAAGACTTGGAGAATAGAATCCAACATTTTGTGGCCTGGAGAATAGAATGCTACCGTTTAAGACTGGGAGAATGGAATCCACCTTTTAAGATCTGGAGGTTGGAATCCAACCCTTTAGGATTCTGAGAACAAAGTGTACTTCTTTGGAATCTGGAGAATAGATTCCAATCCCTTGGGATTTACAGAATAAAATCCCTCCTCTCTATGGTCTGGAGAAAAGAATCCAAGAACAGTCCAGCGATCCCTCGTTAATATTCTACTACAGTGGGTCCTACTGTATCTTTATTATCCTGTTTAACCATAAAGCTTTATATGATCGAGATGGATTACTCAGAATATCAGAGTTAAAGAGTATGCTTCTTTTTTAAGTGTGCTGCTTCGAAATTTGTCTCGTCTGGAGATTTGTCTCATCTAAAGTCACTTTTCTGTGTCCTCTTCTTTCTTCCAGTAGCTTAAGATGTGGCGAACCTTCCTTAATGTGTTAGTCTTACAGTTTATTTAAAGAGACCACATGAATACTGGTTCTGATGAAGATGGTTTGATGTATAAGTATTACAACATTTTGCCTTCAGGTGTCTCAGATGTGTGCAGAACCTAATGATGATCATTTTCGTCTGATCTTTCCGTTAAATAACCTTTTCCTCCCGTTTGACCTGCTGCTTCTGTCTTCATTATCCTGCCGGGAGGCCTCGAGCGACTATATAATCCACACCCTTAATGAACCCAGTTGTCCATTCATCCTGTTAGGTAAATGCGTGAGGCATTACACCAGTGCTGCAAGCAGTGTTGATGGTGTGTTGACATATCCCGCAGTGACGACTTCGAACAGTGAGACACACACACACACACACACACATACACTAACCATACTGATAACGAGAGACGCCCATATATCATGTCATTTGCCTGTGGCTAATTTTTTTTCCCCCATTCTAATCCAGCTGCATGTTCATACAATTTAATCCTACAACGAAATTGTGGAAAAGATTACGTCTATTTTACTTTAAATAAAAGCCTGGTGAAGGAACAGGAGATTATCAATGGGGAGTTGTGGAAAAGACGAGTAATTTGCTTACCTTGATGACTTAATTAGGTAATATCACTTGTGTATGCTAATTGACGTCCTTTCATCGTGGATCACAATTATGCAAAACTCGTTAGTGGATTAATATCTTAAGTGTGGAGGAATATTATTCCCTCTCTCCTCCTACTACGTTCTTTATTCCCCTTTCTTTATTCTGGTGATTCTTGTGGTAATAGGTGTTATGGCACCATCTGGCACTGTTGTTTTCTCTCTCTTGTGCCACGTGGTGCTGAGGAACCAGCTGATTGAGAGTGACAAACTAGTTGTGTTGTGTTTCCAAATGTTGTGAGCCAGATCTTGGTGCCAGCTGCTGTTGTTGAGCCATCTGTTGTCGCTGTCTCAGCTGGTGATCCCCTGGGATTATGGCGTCATTTGGTGTTCAGGTGGGACTATAGTGACAACTGGTATTCCCCTGGGATTGATAGAGTCAACTGGCGTTACCCTGAGTTATATAGTGCCATTGGTGTTCTCTGGGGTTATGACGTGGCCTGGTGTTCCCCTGTGATGATGTCGAATGGTGTTGCCCTGTGATCATAGTGTCGTGTTCCCCTGGGGTTATAACGTCGACTGGTGCTCCCCTGGGGTTATAACGTCGACTGGTGCTCCCCTGGGATATATAGCGTCAACTGGTGTCCCCCTGCCTGGGGGGTTATAGTGTTAGCTGCGATGTTTACATCATTTGGAGGGGAGACTCCCTTTGTTCTATGTAGAGATTTTCTTATTCTTCCTCTTTTTTAGGGGAGTTGTGGCTTGGCTGGTGGTGTAGACCATGTGTTGTTATTGTGTTTCCTCAATGTGTTTTATTGCTGGCGAGTGTCGCTTTGGCACGTATTACCTGTAGTTGTGAGCTGTATTACCTGGTGTTGTAATACAGCTGGTGGTATTGTGTCACCTATAGTTATGTCAGGTGATGTAACACTGCTCTCTGTTGCGATGTCACCTGGTGTTAATTTACATGTATTGTGATGTCCGATACTACACTCCCAAGTGCGTGACATCACCTGATAGTCACGGTGCCAAGCGTTGCGATGTCACAGCTGATGTGTCTGTACCCTTATACTGTGATGTTATCTGAAATATCATCACTCAGAATTGTAATGTCACCTGGCGTTGTAGAAGCCACTAGATCTTCCAGTAATTGCTGTCGTATTTTGGTGGCAGTAGATATTTTTGTGCGACATGGCCTTACCACCTGTAGTCGCGGTGCCAACTGGGCTATGGGTGCCATCTGCTGGTGGTGGCGTAAAAAGCAGTGATGTCATTTGCTCTAGTGGTGCCACCCACTGTAGTGACCCTGCCTGTTGCTGTAGCGCCATTTTGTATTATAATGCTGTTCTCATTGATTTATGACCAAACCTTTGTGGGGTTGAGTGATATACGATTGTGTCACCTATTGTTAGATTGTGTCACTTATTGTTAGATTGTGTCACTTATTGTTAGAAAGCTGTCGTTGTTCAGGTCTTAGGTGATGGTCAGGACTTAACCAACAGACCTCCTTCTGTTGTTCAGGTTCTATAATAACTGATTTCAGGAGTAGCATTTGTAGTGGTGTAGAATATGGGTTCCAGTGCCAACTGTTGTGGTACCACATTCTGCAGCGGTAACTCTATGGATTCAATACCATATCGTGGTAGGCCGTTACCTTGTCTTAGCAACTTGTGTGACGTGTCATCTGTTATGTTACGTACGGCCTTGGAACACATGATGTTCATATCTTACATTTGTCATTGCATGTGTGGCTGCCTGGTGCGACCTCAGGTTCTGGCGTTTCACCGGTATTGATGTGGTCACAAGTATTGCATTGCCACATGATGTTGCAAGAACCATTTGTTCCATTCTGTTCAACCTGATGTTGACGTGTGGTCTGACTTGATGGTGCTCAGTTAGCGATGTTGTGTGTCATCTGATGTTGTATGGTCTCCCCTTAGGGTGATACCACCTGGCGTTGTGGTTGATGTAGATACCTCCCCCTCGTGCCAGCTGGTGTGGTATCACCTGGTACCTGGGTGTAACCTGGTGTTTCCCAGTCCCCTGGTGTTGTAGTGACGTTCACTGATGTAGCCCTCCCACTGGGTGTTAAAAGTCCCACCTTGTATTTCGTCTGTTGTCGTGGTGAGTCCTCGTGCTACTATACCACCTGTTGTATGATGATCTCCCCCAACCCCACCGTCCACAACCCCCCCTTGAACTTCAGCAGTGCCGCCTAGTTTCTTGATGCTACGTGGTGTGTTACCACCTGGTGCTCTTTGGTGCTACAGTACCACCTAGTCCCGG
Organism: Panulirus ornatus; assembly: GCF_036320965.1. NCBI lineage: Eukaryota > Metazoa > Arthropoda > Malacostraca > Decapoda > Palinuridae > Panulirus > Panulirus ornatus. The sequence continues at coordinate 22,531,162 of NC_092224.1, read as the reverse complement.
GAATGCCACCTGGTGTTGTGCCACCGGTACTTGGGTGTTAGATATTTGTCGAGCGCCACCTGCGGTGGTGGAGGTGTCTTCCAGTGTTATGTTACCCTCTTTGGTATTCTGGCGCCACTGGCGCTTCGATGTCACCTTGTGTTGTCGTCCCGTATGGTATCGTAATATCATGTGCAACGCTTACACTCCCGTTGTGTTTTCCATATGATATATGTATGAAAAGTTTGTGTGTGTGTGTGTGTGTGTGTGTGTGTGTGTGTGTGTGTGTGTGTGTGTTGATTCACAAAAGAACACGTGACTTGGGAATATGTTGGTAGCCACGGGGGAGATGAAATACAAAGATGCAAGCGCTCTCATGATAATTCAGAGGTGAGCTATCACGTAAGTGCTCAGGTCTTCTCGGATCATCGTCATTCATTGCAGTATACCTTCTCTTTATCCTTTTACCTACGTGTATATGTGTACCTAGTATACCTCAGCCAACGTCAGGAAGTAAGTTACATGTTTTCTTTTACCCCCCACAGGCCACTTCCTGTTCCTGGGCGTGAGTCAGAGTTCCACCAACACCAACAACACGCGCCAGATCAAGTCGCCATGGTTGGAGGAGAGCACGGAGCAGTGCCGCCTGCAGGCCGACTACAACGTGTGGAAGAGGCACGACGCCTCCACCGTCATCAAGGTCCTCATCGAGAACGGCAACTACACCAGCATTACCAACGTGGCCGACACCTTCAAACTCAAATTCAACAAGACCACATCAGAGTGAGTCACGTTCAGTATCTAGTCTTCTAGCCTCATGCCCCTATGTTTTGTAGCCTTCTAGCCTCATGCCCCTGTGTTGTTTAGCCCTCTAGCCTCATGCCCCTATGTTTCGTAGCCTTCTAGCCCCATGCCCCTGTGTTGTTTAGCCCTCTAGCCACATGCCCCTATGTTTCGTAGCCTTCTAGCCCCATGCCCCTGTGTTGTTTAGCCCTCTAGCCTCTTGCCATGTATTGTGTTACTACAGTTCTGGATGATTTTAATGTATACCGTAAACTGCACAAGAGAAACGACATGATTGCTTCTAATATGATTTTGAATGGTTACTCTATTCATTATATTCATACTGGGCTCTGAACCAACTAAGATCTGTTTGATTCTAGTAGAGAGTTAGATTCGGGATGACTTTGATTATATGGTGTCCGGATAAAACAATCCTAATTAGGGTAATGAAAATCATCAACATTTTGTTTTCCACAATTTTTTTTATAAGGTAGAAAGAAAATACGACTTGTATATAAGCTGGTTGAAAATTTGCACACGTGAAGGTATACATGTGATGCCTCCAGTTAATTTGGTCCTGGAGACTGAGATTAGGCAGGAGGTACTGTAGGCTGAAGTCGTATTACCAAGTGTACAGGAAGACACGACGAAAAGGAAAGGAAGCGTTATTCTGCCGTCAAGTTTTCTGACTGGATGTTATGTCTCTGTTGGATGTTATCGATCAGTGGCGTCTGTAAACCCTTGAACACGATGGTGCGATCCTTGAACACGGCGGTACGACCCTTGAGCACAACGGCACGATCCTTGTACACGGCGGTACGACCCTTGAGCACAACGGCACGATCCTTGAGCACGACGGTACGACCCTCTTATCACGACGGCTCGACCAGTGGGTATGACGACTGGCCTCTGACCTGATCCTTAAGTATAAAGTCAAATACCACGCTAACACGTTCGGTAGGGTCGTACCCTCGCCTTTGACGATGGTACCGTCGAGCTCGAGGGGATTAAGCGTGTGTTCTTATGTCCATCTTTGGCGTGGAACTTTCCTGCAATCACTCACGCGAGGAAGTCCTCGAGGTATCAGCAGACGGGGTTGGTGGTTGAAGGTTGACATCCTTCGTCCACCTCCGCCTCCATTGTCGTCACGGGAGGAAGGCTCTGACCCCCAGACGGAGCCAGCAGTCCCATTTTCTTTTTTTCTTTTCTTTTTTTTTTTTCATATTTCGTGTCATCCCTTCCTGCGCTGCAGTGCGTGGAGAGCGTCTTCGGCAGGAGTGTCATGCAAGCCCTTCACAGCCAGGGGACTGTGCGACAGATGAAGTCTTGGAGGGAGGGTCATAGACATCCACAGATTGGAGATTCCGAATGTGTTGTGGGAATCTATATTTTCTTGTCCACTTCAAGATTACTGAGCAAGAATAGAAAGCTGTTAAGTAGTTTAGATAGATATTTAGCGATGACATGTGTGGCTAGCAGGAGGTAAGCAGAGGCTTTATCCGGGTAAATGGAAGCTACACGTTTAATATGCCAGAAGCCATCGTAAAATGAAATTTCTTTCATTCCTCTTTACTTTCTTTTGAGAACATAATGTCAGTTTATAAGAACACGTCGAATAGAGAGCAGTAGAGGTGGATAACAGTAGATGGCAGAGAAGGAATTAGGGGAAGAGAGATCTAACAATGAAAGAGTTAGTGGCAAGTAAGATGTATAATAAGAGGGAATCAGGAGGAGATAGCGTCTGGATGAATGTCTACCATGATGATGATTCATAAGAATTTGAAATCTGAACTCTGAATACCGTGATGTTGCTGTCCTGTGGGTCAGTATGACGTAGAGGTTGATGAATGTGTGTAGTGCGAGACGATGGTTGAGTTGAGAGCGACCAAAGTTCGAGCAGATGATGAAGAAAAGATGGTACATACATGTGTTTGATAGCACGAGGTAAAGTGGAAGGATGTCTTTTTTTCATTTTTCCTTTTTCGTAAGATATCTAACAAGGGCTTGGCAGGGCAGCATACAGGTATTTTAGCGAGCTATCTGTTTCCGCGTTAACAAGTACGAGAGGTGATTCATCCACTGTTTTATGACAACATCGTTTGAAAGGAAAGTATGCGGTTCCCTTTAAACTTGAGATGAACCTTGTGGGAAGATTGAAATGATTCTCACAGGTTTGCAGACTTCTGAAACTCTCATCTGGGTACATACTTCACACTGAGCGACAGCCGCTGGCCAAGTTGTCACGTAACCATTTTCACAGATTTCCATGTTGTTCACATAAGGTGTTCAGTTACGTTGCAGTACATATCATTACGACAACATAATTGTTAGCAGTCACAACCATGATCTCATGGAGGGAATAACAATGGACTGCATTTCATTCATATGCTCAAAACTTGTATAGTTTCTCTCTTTTAGCTAACTGTTCACTATTTCTTCAGTCTGTCTTCATTGTGTAATCGGTCACGACTGATGGGATTCTTCCAAGGAAAACTATAAGAAGTTACTAGTTGAAAAATTACTTGTAAATATCAAGGTGTTATGCAGTTTTTTTTTTTTTTTTTTTGTTCAGTGGTTATTGATTATTTTATTTTGATTTCGTATCATTTCAAGGCATGTTAGAATCCCACGAAAGATACATGGTGATGCTACAGCCATTTGTGATAAAGAACTCCCTTTATATTGTAAGGTTTTGCGTAAACTACCTTACAATTTACAGCCACAGGTGTGGCTTACGAGTAACACGAACTCGCCACACCAGCTGCTTGTGGTTTTATCCCATAGCATTAACCCCTTACTGATGTCAAGCTAACTCCCTCCCTGTTGTTTACTGTACCAACCAACCCACCTGCGGTTTTCTTACATAATGAAAACTCTAAACATTTCCGTCTCGTTGTATCAGCCAGTGTTGTAGGTTACGTCACGACCGTGGCTGGGAAGGTACGAAGTCCTTGATCCTCTCCCCACCTTCCTGCACCCCTAGGTCGTGGCTTCCGACTTTATCCTACCCACATCTCTCCCTTTCACCAACTACTCTTTTCTCTCTCTCTTCGTAATGAGTGGAAGTCTTATACAGAGACTTGTAGGTAAGGTTGCTTCTTGAAGTTGAAGTTTATAACTCTCGCAGTATAGACCCCCCACCCATTTTCCAAGGTTACCATCGTACGCTTGGCGCGGTTTTAGTCAGACTAGGTCGTTACGTACGCAGGGAAACGTCGTCGTACACCTCCCAACTGAATCATTCCCAACCGAACCTGATCAAACATCGTCAGACTTGATTTTAAAAGGAAAAAAATAAAGGTAAACATTCCACTTTAGGTAACTTACTTTAACTTGTGCGAGGATGTCTGAACAAGTTTCATCGTTCGCTCGTCGGGGAGAAAGATTTCCACTCTGGTTGGGTTGTTGGCGGGAATCAAATGTTCACACTTGCTGACGACTCTCGTCTGTACAGTAGTGTATTTGAGAACCTGGCACGCCCCACGGGGGAAGGCGGCCTCCTGACCGCCCTGGCAGCAGCCATGGCTGGGAGCCAGTGCCTCACCTCCCCGCCATATGTTTCTCTAAGACTCCCGAAGACGAACTGCAAATCATTTGATATGTCAGGAGGCTCAAAATCTTATGGCACGAGATACCGAGTGATTTTTTTTTTATATATATATATTCATATCGAATCAGAAATGTTCATGAAGCAGTTGGTGGTCTAGAAACTTTCTTTTTCTTTTTTTCAGCGACTGTGATCGAAAAAATATGAAAAAATAGACAAGCTTTTTTTATTTCTGTTTTCGCACAATCATTTTTCAAGACGTGTCGCACAACGACTTGGAGATATGACTGGACGATGACATCATGGTCTCCACGCGCAGGAGAACGTGGAACGGACGCCTCTGAGTCTGTTGCCCACCTCGTTGTTAAAAAGATTGGACGTCAGGATACGATACGTAACAACGAATCGTTATCACCACCCAGCCTCTTCGTAACGTTACTGCATGCTTGGTGGTGACGGGTGACGTAACGCGCACGTCTCCCAGCCTCGTCAAAGCTTTCCGTTACCAGGCTGCTGGTTTCCTCTAGTGTCGCCTGGCATCGTCATTATCCAGTACCTGCGGTAGTAATCATTCCTCACTTGGAGACACTGTCAGACCCACGTCTAGTGTTACCCGTTCATTTATGGCCATGGGCTCAACGGTACTTTCTTACCGTCGTGCTCAAGGGTCGTACCGTCGTGCTTAAGGGTCGTACCGTCGTGCTCAAGGGTCGTACCTTCGTGCTCAAGGGTTGTACCGTCGTGCTCAAGGGTCGTGCCGTCGTGCTCAAGGGTCGTGCCGTCGTGCTCAAGGGTCGTACCGTCGTGCTCAAGGGTCATACTGTCGTGCTCAAGGGTTGTACTGTCATGCTCAAGGGTTGTACCGTCGTGCTCAAGGGTCGTACTATCGTGCTCAAGGGTGTGAGATAAAACATATAGATCATATCTGATGGATATGTATAAGTTACATCACAAAACGTGTACGTAGAGGCAAGGAAAGTAATTACTTTCACCAGCGATATAGACTGATTGCTAATTATATTGGAGATAAGGGAGGAAAGAATACCTCACACGTGCATGTTGTAGAAGGTGACTTAGGAGGTCGGGAAAGGATGGGAGAGGAGGCAGGAAACCCTTCCCACTTGTATTATGACTTCATGAAAGCAGGAAGAGGAGGAGCTAAGCGAGGGTATTTTCTCAAAGGCGCAATCGTCTATTAAACCACTGTTCTGTCAGTAGACCATCGCAACAACTGACATGAATATTTGCGCGTCAGTAAATTCAGTGACCCTATGAATCCATGATGAGGACTAGTATCTACAATTATGAACAGATTAAGGAATATCTCGGTGATAACTTATTAACCAAATGGGAGTGAAATTATTAGACAATCCTGAGTAGGCTACGTCGACCCCTCATGAGGGAGGCGCTGACGGTTGGCTGGCGTCTGGGAGACCAGAGGGGTCCCTGAGTCCCCGTCAGGCAATGTTAGGTATGTTCATAACCAGCCGTACCTCCCTCCTTCAGGCTAATAACACTAACCCTATAGTACTCATAACGACACCTCATAACGTCTGCAGCGTCGCCTCGTAATAACATGGAGAGAAGAGTCTTCACACAGTACCTCACTTGTTACGTTACAGTCGCTCGCCTCCTTGAGAGACTCAAGTGCGATACAGTTACTATTGCGTAGCCTGTTTTGAAAGTGACTTTAGTATTATTCTTTAGTATTATGCCTCGAAGTACTGTATCTTCACGTTATTGTATGTTTTTTTGTCTTTTTTCTATAAGGTATCGTCGTCTGCTTTACTAAGCCAAGCATCAGTCCAATATACTGTATGTTGACCCTTCAGTTCTGATGTGTTGCATGGCGCTTCCTAACACCTGTCATTAGGCAGTCGTTCGTAACGTCTCGTAACAAGTGATGTGTAAGGTGCTGTTTTGACCTCTGATCCTCATGGTGACGTAGATAAACTCTCTGAGTGATCATAAGGTAACGAATGGCAACTCCCACGCTGTGATTCGTGAGGTAGTGAATGTTAACTCCCAGATTAGGGATTAGTGAGATGATAAATGTTAACTTTCAGTTAGTGATTCGTTACATAAGGAACGGTATCTCACACACGCCGATTCGTAAGGTAACGAATTTGAACTCGAAGGCATTAACCAGTTAAGTATCGTCTGCTAACCCCCCAGGCTTACAATACGGTGTACAGTATTGTTATCCTCCAAGTAGACGTTTTCATCAGGGCAATCACCGAGGGTAGGGTGGTGACGCGTCACACGCCCTCAAGGTAACCCCACTCGGCCCCGATATGACCTTCTGGTCTTGCTTGGTGCTATCCGTCACCTCAACACCATCTCTTCCAGAACGTCTTATGTTATTCATCTTGAGACGACTTTGCTTGGTGGTTGCGCATGTTATCTATGCCTTGCAAGTATGATCGTTTGGTCTTCTCTTGCAGAGAGTATGATTATGGATGACGTGAGAAATAACACTCCCATGTAATAGTTGATTATAGGGCTTCAGTCTACCGCAGGATTCTGAAGCTAGAAATGACCAACTCTTATGTAGATTATACTGTCATATATATATATATATATATATATATATATATATATATATATATATATATATATATATATATATATATATATATATACAGTATATGTATATATGTAACTTGCCTGTAACGATCTAGTATTATAAGCAAGGAGGTGAGCTATAAAAACAGAACTGTGACTAGCGTTGATTTACTGTGTGCTTACGTATCCCAGCTTATTACTGTTTACATCTTCGGCGTACGATTATCCTTAATGTTTATAGAGCACGGCGGTACGAGCCTTCACCACGAAGGTACAACCCTTACCCATGATGCCGAGGTCAGAGGTCACGCCATCATGCTCAAGGGCGTTACCCTCGTGCTCAAGGGGTTAACCAGACAAATGGTTACGTCACTCTTACTGTGAAATGGCAGTCGATACAATTATTCCAAACTTTGCTTTTTAGCCAACCTGATACAACAACCGCTTTGTCGTTAGTTTAATCAGGGTATTTAGTACGAAGGAATTATGCTATAGATGTTCGTCTTTATGTATGACCTGGTCAGTGTGGCTCTGGATGACTTGGTGACGCTGACCTGGCAGCATCGTGATCCTGTGTGTGACTGAGTGACCTGTGGCTTTGTCTGGCTGACACACGAGGGTCGTCAACCAGGCGTGGTGACACTGGTTGTGCTTGGACGAGAGACCCAGTGTGTTCCTGTTCTTGTTTGGCTAAATGGCTATTGTTTCTACACGCAGGACTGTGTGGGTGGGTTCGTGATCCTGATTGGGTGAGTGATGTGTCGTGGGACTGATCTCATGATGTATTGTCGTATGTAGCTGAGGGTTGAAAACTTGCCATACAGACCTAGTGGTAGATGTTTCTGTTTATTCACACTTGGTAATCTGTGAATTTTCTTTTAGGTTGAGTGATGGGTGTTGCCTCACAAACTTGGTAACGATTGTATTTGGCAAAATCACTAGTGTCATCGTACATTCTTGATCATGTATGTTTTTTTTGGCTAAAAGACAGGTTGCCTCACGTAGGCTTCGTATTAAAGGTTGATCAGACGAGAAACTTGTGTAACCGTAGAGATCTGGTGACGTAAGACCTTCCTTGTATGAGTGATCCAGGACCATACGCGTTCTAGAGTGTGTGTGTGTGGTCATAGAATTATCTTCACCCGGACTTGAAGTTCATTTCTTTTTTTTTTTGGACTGATGGTTATAGAATGATGTTTTGGGGCCTCTATGATCCTGGCAGTCGAGAGGCCTAGAGGCGAAATGACCAAGCGAATGAGTGATTCGTGCCGTCAGAGGTGTGACAACCTGTGACAGTCTGATGTAGTGTGTACGAGAGTTTATATCCACTGGTTCTGAGTGAGTGATGCACGTTGCCACACAAGACTGCCTGGCGTACGATCGTTCTTAATGAACTGGTGATTTCCAAACGACCATCACGAGGCGAACCATTAAACGTTACGTTTCAACGTATATTAAACGTTACGGGTTAGCGTACTTTAAACGTTACGGGTCAGCGTACATTAAACGTTACGGGTTAGCGTACATTAAACGTTACGGTTCAACGTACTTTAAACGTTACGGTTCAACGTACATTAAACGTTACGGTTCAATGTACATTGAACGTTACGGTTCAGTGTTCTTTAAACGTTACGGTTCGTCGAACGTTAGATTCGAGCCTGACGTCTATGTACAAAAACATCTGGAAACTCCTTTTATGTCAGCTTTATGATAAGCGTTCCAGCCATCATCACCTCCCGTGTTTACCAACGAGTCGTCGGGTTGCCACACCTGGATGAAATGTTTGTTTACAGAAGAGTCTGGCGCAGGTGACATACACACTCACACACACACACACCGACACCCACACATGCTCCCAAACCTTACCAGAGTTTACAAAACCTTCACTGTCAGTTTCTTGAAATAAACATTTTATTGAAACATCTTAATAGAAATATTCATAAACCATCTGTACGTAGATTTACCACAGACCATTTTCACTGGACCCCCTTCCTTCTTATACTTGCCAAACGTAAGCGGTTGACATAAGAATTGGACTAATAAATAAGGCGTCAGGACACGGGTCTCCAGCTCTGACTAAACATTTGCACGTTTGATAAACATTTGAGACATCCCTCGCCATGGAGGGCTAGACATCCACAATTAATGACTTATCTCTCAGGTGATTTTACGGTGAGGAGCTAAATAATTAACGCATCGGGTATGAAATGAATTGCCATCGAACCACATCAAAGTGTTGCTTACCTAGAAACACGTCCCACCTCACACTGCATATACTCACACTAACTCACTCAGGCCACCTTATGAGCGATCACGACCTCTGCTACAGATAAATTTACAATTTGACCCGTTCCCCCAGTATGTGAACATCTCGGTACGACCTCTCCCTCCCTCCGTTAACCAAGCATCACCACTCAACACGACACTTCCCTTTTGGTGTTAGAAAATCTACGCAAGGTACGACCCTGTTCTTAGATAACTAAACGTCACGACATAAGACTACGCCTTCCCTCTGGTATCTGGACATCTTCACCCATTACGACACCTTCCATTAGTTATCTAAATAGGTATACACAGCGTGAAACCCTTCCCTTAGGTACCTGAACATTTGCACTCGTTACAACCCCTTCCCTTCGTTATGTGAACAGCTACACACAGCTCGAACTCTTCCTTTAGGTATATGAACATATCAACACAGTACGACTCCTCTCTCGGGTATCTGGAAATCTATCTCTTCACAGAACGACCCTTCCCTTTGATAACATATCATCATCACATTACGACCTTAGATAACCACAGATCTGATCATGAACTAAAGTTCTTTATCTTAGAGACAAGAGTGGAGGACTAGGAGAATATAGGATCTAGAATATAGGATCTGGAGAATATAGAATCTTATCTAGTGCCTGGATCGTCCTAGTGTATGATGAACGACGTATATATTAACAATATGGTTTGGTTCACATTGCTATTCTGAGAACTGAATCTATTTGGACGTGTTTTGTTGCACACACACACACACGCACAAAAAAAGAAACAAAAAACTATCCCTAGAGTCTTCAACCCTTTAACATATCATTCATGATAAAGATATGTAATACAACATTTTACATATTTTCCTATACTTTCCTAGCACCTGCTGTGAATGAATGTTTCATGTATAAGAAATATATGTATACATAATCATATTCCAAGTTTTCTAGTTTTGAGAAAAAGAATTTATTCTTAGCCAAGTGTGTGCTGTAGAGACTAGCCATGATGTACGGCAGTGAATTTTTATCAGTCGAGCTGAGAAGTCAAATCATACATTTCATTCTATATCCGTAAACCATTCACTGATGATGGCAGTACTCACTCGAACGAACGTAGGGAGAATGCCCAGTAGATTACATGTATGAGTACTGATGAATATGGAGTTGAGAGTATCTCTTAGATATAGATGCCCTCTCCCTCTCCCCCCATTCTTTACTTAACCCCTCGAGTACGGTGGAGCGACCCTTGTGAACGATGGCACGACTCTTGGCTGAGGTAGCCTATCCCTGAACCTTGGGTCAAGGCCTTTAACCTCGGGTCAAAAGCCAGGTTATCATACTGAAGGGTTTGTACCGTCGTGTTCAAGGGCTGTATCGTAAGTGATCCGAGTGGTCGTCCCTTCATATCATTGTGGTGGTTACGGGATAATGTGACCATCATGGTCACCGTCTGGCACTTTCATGGACCGTGCATTACCATGGGCCAGAAGGAAGGAATGACGTTGACATGTTACGTCATCCCGTCTGGCATCATCCGAAAACCGAACCCGCGTCATTCGGTTTTATTGCAGAGCGACAGACATCCATTCACTACGGTGTTATAGATCAATAAAAGAGGCTATATGGTTGGAATGATGATGTCCAGGTACAACATCTGCTACAAGAAGGATTGAAACAGATGACTGACTTCATGCAAGTTGATCAAATCATCTTAGTTGATAATAGATATTGATGATGATAGATGATCAGTTAAGATGATCGTAGTGTTTTATTAGACGAAAGATTGACTCTTCAGGCATTACTGTCTACGGCGAAGGTGAGGAAAAGACGTCATAAGAAATGATACGTATTCAAAGTCTCTCTTTCGTGGCGTGACTTTACGTCCTGTATTGATATTTTTGGATACAGTTTGGATACAGTGGTACAGTTCGTGTTGGCATTAAACATTCTGGCAATCGTAACTGGTACAGTATTCCAGTAAATCAGTTCACGAAGTTAGGTGGAATAGTTCGTCGTTGACGCGCCATATTACCAGAGAGCGCAACGTTATATTTAGAATGTGCTTCGCTTCAGATTTCCTGGTGAGATATTGGGAAGGAGAATCGCTAGATACGTCTGGTCTTCCGCTGTTGGCCTGGCGGAGGAGGCAGGTGGAACATTGTGGTATTCTTCCTGCAGACGCGAGGTTACGACCCGTGAACACGAGGTTACGACCCTTGAACACGAGGTTACGACCCGTGAACACGATGTTACGACCCGTGAAGACGAGGTTACGACCCTTGAACACGAGGTTACGACCCTTGAACACGAGGTTACGACCCTTGAACACGAGGTTACGACCCGTGAACACGAGGTTACGACCCGTGAACACGAGGTTACGACCCGTGAACACGAGGTTACGACCCGTGAACACGAGGGTACGACCCTTGAACACGAGGGTACGACCCTTGAGCATGACGACATCACCCTTGAACACTACGATACGACCTTGAGTATAGTTGCCCGAACCTTTAGGAGTCGCATCAAATGTTGTGCCAGCCAAGAGTCGTACCGTTGTTCTCAAAGGTCGTACGTCATGCTCAATGGTCGTAGCGTCGTAGTCAAGTGTCGTACTGCTGTGTTCGAGGAACTAATACATTGTCTCTCGTACTAACTTAATCGACTCTTATAGAAAATATATCTTTATATGAGAAAAGAAGATGGAGACTTGATAAATGACTTTATTTTCTGATCAACTGACTTTGTGGTGTCTGAAGTGAGTGTGAGGTTGGGTGTCTGTGGCGCGATGACCCTCGAGAGAGAATATGGAAGTTCCCACAGCTCGTGTACATAGCCGATGTTGTGTTGTTAGCTGCATCATATGTCATGCGATAGATTGGTCGAGAGTATAGATAGCAGTACAGTGCATTGATATATTTGCTTCTTTTCCTACACCGCTAAGCTTTGGAAACCAGTATTTACTCACATCATTCTGAACGACCCTGATCTTCCTTTTCTAAAAGACGAGAGTCTAAAAATCCACTTCCTCAAAAAAATCCCAGATAGATATTTTCCTTTTCTCTTTTTTTCCATCCATATATTTGTGTGTGTGTGTGTGTGTGTGTGTGTGTGTGTGTGTGTGTGTGTGTGTGTGTATTTTATTTACGTCCTGACCTTAAGTAGGACATCTGTCTGCTGTTGGAACCTTTGATATAAAGATAAAAGCCTTTAAATCACTTATGACACGGTGGCATTACGCGTTCTTTCCTGAGGTTAATGATATGTTCCAGCTGGATGATTGTTCCAATTTACGTTGAAATATCCAAGAAATTCCTCTGCGAATGAGGTATGTAAATGACGCCATCTACTTCACGTGATTACAGAAATGGCGAGGATGAAGAAATTAGACCCCCTAACGATACAGATGTCAGAATTTCACCGACACAATAGTTTTTTGGAGTTGTTTTTAAAAATCGGTGAACGCTTTGAACACGAGGAGGCATGAGCGTATGTCTCTACGTGTGTGTGTGTGTGTGTGTGTATGTGTTGTGAATAAGTCTATGCAAAAGAAAGCATCGAGGATTTGCGGTATATAGATGAAATAACACGAGGACCGTCAGGTGAAGGGAGCATGAACCAGTCTGCAGGTTCACAACCAGACGTTTTGCTTAGCTGGATACAGAAGAACGTCAAGTCGTCCCGTCACTTTCTGGTTATTATTACTAGACTTTCAGCCCTTAAAACCAAAGCTTTGTTATACGCTTTTGATGGTGAGTAGTTATCCTAATTGGATTCTACTTTGAGTACCATAAACCCTAGATCAAGGACTATGGTACGACCCTGGATCACGACCTATACGACCAATGATCACGAGCTATGCAATGCCTGAGCGTGACTGTACGACCCTTAGGTATGAACCAGGGCGTATAAACTACCCTTTGGGGGTCACATCATAGATAACAACACCATATTCAGGGGTCGTACCGTCGTGCTCAAGCGTCACATAGCTTGTGATCACGGGTCGTACTGAAGCGCTCAGGGGTCGTAAAGTCGTTCTCAATCCCTTAGGTGCTCAGGGCGGTGATAAACATCATTGTATTCCAGCTGAAGTATTCCTGCCAGAAATAACTTCAAAATGGTTGTAGTCACAAATCACATAACAAACCCTCTGCATGTCTGGTGTTATTAGTGCGTGAGCACACAGGTCCGCGGGCCGCGCCAGACCAGGCCATCCCCCAGAGTCACGACAGACCAGGTGAGGCCAGACTACGGGCCACGCCAGACCAGGGCAGACCAGGCCATCCCCCAGAGTCACGACAGACCAGGTGAGGCCAGACTACGGGCCGCGCCAGACCAGGGCAGACCAGCCCATCCCCCAGAGTCACGACAGACCAGGTGAGGCCAGACTAGGGCACCCCCAGAGTCACCCTAGACTAGGGTAAGCCAGGCACCCCAGAGTCACATCAGACCAGGCTAGGCCAGGCCACCCTCCAGAGTCACGCCAGACCAAGCCACACACCCCCCTAGAGTCACGACATACCAGGGAAGGCCAGGGCACCCCCCAAGAGTCACACCAGACCAGGGTCCCCCTGAGTCGAGAGGACACCATCATAATCGTAGTTGATCGTCACGTGACGCTGTTATCCATCATCGTTGGACAAACCCTCATTGACCTCACCCCTGGACGGGGCGCAGACACTCGAGCACAACACTTGATGATCCTAGTGAGGTGCGTGTTGCTGCTACTGGTGGGCCAGAAGCGGGTAGTGTTTTAGCGTCTGGGAGTGACAGTCTCCCGCACTCGTATCTTCGTATGTGATCCAAGTGTAGCGTAGTCACGCAAGTCCCTGAAGAATGGCCACAATTCACTAACCTAGTATCAGACATATCTTCATATAGCGCAGCAGGCTGGTTGATTATACTTCATTTCGTAGTTATTTTTGGGTACTCGTATTGGTGAGATTAATGAGAGTCCGAAAATAGGAGACAGTGTGAGGTCGTGAGAGTTATTACCGACGCGTGAGTAAAGTGTCCTGACTCGTGGTGTTTGCATTCTTGGTTAAGATTTGACAGAGATGTTGACATATATCTCTGAGATTCCATCTTGTACGATCATAGACGTCAGATATCATTTGATTTTTCTTTTAATATACCAAAAGCGTGTTTACTTATTTTGAAAGTATTTATTTATTTGTTTGCTCGTTGTTTCCCGTGTTAGCGGCAGAAACAGACGAAGGAAAGGCCTCATATGAACGCTAATGTATATAGTGTGTATGTGTGCGTGCGTGTGTGTGTGTGTGTATATGTGTGTGTGTGTGTGTGTGTGTGTGTGTTGCAGGACACTTGACTAACATGACCCTTAAATGAAAGGCAGCAGTTTTCGTCCGCCGCTCAAGGTCTCGCCAACGAAGTTCTCGGCGCCAGCTGCAATTCATTCCTAAGTACCGTCTGGGGAGGTGGCGGGTTGAGCCGTCGGTGCGACACATTGACAGGTACTGGGGGATCCGGGAGACAGATGTCTGTATCGGTAACACATTCGTCTCCTGGTATTACCTCCGGCCTGATGGGAGGTATGCTCGTATCGTATGTTGCTGGTGCGTGTGCATGCCTGAGGCTGGGATACGATGTACTTGATGAAGAATGATTCTTTTTTTTTTCAGTTGGAATAAATTTGTCGATAGACCAGAGACTAGAAAACCTGTTGGTGTTGACGTGGGTGCGTGCGTAAACCTGAGTCACGTGTGTAGGGATAGTAACCTGTGTGTAAGCAACATCGCGTGTGTTCGGTGTTATTGTGGCAGCCGAGAATGGCCCTCCAGTTCCTATTCTGGTTACCTCCGACCTGTAGGTGGGAAGGAACCCTCTACTTTACCCTCCTCTCTCTCTCTCTCTCTCTCTCTCTCTCTCTCCGTCTGTGTACGGTAATGAGGAATTCAACCTACCATTACTGTGCCCCAAGAGATTGACTTCTTCAGGTCCTTTGTTATCTGTCTTTCCCACGTACCTCAAACTGAAAAGCGTATGGTATTGGAAGGAGTTTTGCAAATTTCAGACACTCTTGTTGTTCTCCTCCACGGAAGCAGAGATTCGTATGGTGAGGCATTTGCATCATCGCTCAGCTGGTCATTAGAGAATTTCACATATTTTCCTCGAGTACACTGTAAGCACGGAAGTAGACATGTGAAGTACATATTGTGCTGTGATTCCCACGCCTCTCAACACCATGATTAACGTCCATGACACTGGTGACGATATCGCTCGAATTGCACACCCTTTCCGGTTCTGATGTGAACCCTTGAGCACGACGGTTCGACCTATATATACAGCGAGTCGAACTGATGCAACGACACCCCCCCTTCAACATGAGGGTACGACCCTTGAGCACGACTCTACCACTCCCTAAGCATAATGATAAGACCCCTAGGTATCATTCTCTCTCTCTCTCTCTCTCTCTCTCTCTCTCTCTCTCTCTCTCTCTCTCTCTCTCTCTCGTAGAATATTAAAGAACTTGAAGCCATCATCGAGGCCAAACGCTTATCTGTTCGCTTTACTCTCCAGAAGTTCGTGCTGTATAGATTGACAGTATCTTCAGCTCATTTTATATACTCTATATGATACCAGTTATAACCTTAGTCTTTAAAATATTGTATCACTTTAAAACTGTATTGCAGGATCGAGGAATCTGTTCTTTGCCTTTAGGTAGTTTACATGAAAGCCCAGACATCTTAACTGGTATAAAACGGTCAGGGTAGAAAAAAAGTGAAATAAAGACGACTGAAATGAAATAAAGGATTTTTTTATCTGACGTTAAGACGACGAGGATGATTTAATGTTTACCCAGACACTCGTCGCTGGCACAGCTCATAACCCTCTACTTCTGTTAGGCCTACAGCTCTTCCTGCACTTCTAGGCTCACAACTCTTCTTGTAGGGCGAGACTTGCAACCAACTCATTACAGCGTACAGTTCTCCACTACTCTTATACCAATGTACAACCATAATGACCCCTCCTCCCTTTACTACCAGACCTTCCACCACTCCCACGCACCATG
This sequence comes from Panulirus ornatus, assembly GCF_036320965.1. Taxonomy (NCBI): domain Eukaryota; kingdom Metazoa; phylum Arthropoda; class Malacostraca; order Decapoda; family Palinuridae; genus Panulirus; species Panulirus ornatus. The sequence goes on along the minus strand of NC_092224.1, from coordinate 22,515,006 downwards.
AGTACAACCCCTCCAGTATGGTCAGCTGGCCAACCCGTCCACAACTACCATGTATACACTGCTTTCGCTACTGCTGCTAGGTCTACAACCATGCCCTTTATTTCTAGTTCTCTGAACTCCGTCCTCACTATCTAGTCCTGATAACCTACATATCTATGTCTTGTCTTACCTCCATACTTATGCCTTGTTTATTGAACTTCCATTCGACTTTGTCTTCGTAAACTTTTATGACTGCACAGATGACAGCGTCACAGAGGGTCACGGAACATGGTACAGAGGGTCACGGAACATGGTACAGAGGGTCACGGAACATGGTACAGAGGGTCACGGAACACGTCTGTGGTTGGTGCGGTCCAGACTTCTGGGCTTTCTCGTGATTTTCCAGATGAGAGGGACAAAGTCTCTTTTCCAGTCAGAAGGTAGTAGAAAGTTAACGCGTCATACAGAAGACACAGCCACTCCCTCCCTCTCAGCGTTTCCTCACTCATGTCACAGTATTTGTCCAGCTTCACGTTCACAGTTTAGCTACGACCCTCTTTATAGCTCGAAGCGATGCCAGAGTCTTCAGTGATTGTCTGATCAGTGGCCGCCACACGACTCACACCGACGAAGAGTGAGTGTCCCCTGTGGTCTCTCATGATGTAGTATTTCATGGTATAGTCCTCCCTAGTATTCATGATTGTGTGGCGAAAGGTAAGGAACTCTTAGGATAAAGCTAGCCGGAGTTCAGACAGCGCGTACATTTATGCGAGACGATGACCAATTAAAAAAGCGAAATGCCTTAGCTAAACCCTTTCCAGCATATCTTCTCCACTCGCCTGCGTGTCAGTTGTCAAGCGAGCTGGTACTCATTCTGTCATACAGTGGAGGACAACCTGTCTTCGCGGCGCTCCACATGGAACTGGGCAACTTCATAAGCAAACCTTTTTTTCCCTTGATCTGAGGCTAACACCAAGGAACCTCTCGGCTACTTCCAAAGTTTTTCAGTAGCTGGTACCTCACACTATCTTAGAGGGCTGAAGAGTGAACGTTTCACTAATATTTGTGAATAATGTTACGTACTCCACTAAGCATGCCTTGTCTGCAAGAATCGCAGGATTATAGATTTTTGTATTATGTCAGAACTGATTTAGAGTAACATAAGTGTCGTGTTTAAGAGTAACACAAGTGTTTAAGAGTAACATAAGTATTTGAGTAGCATAAAAATGGGTGTAAGAGTAACATAAGTATTTAAGAGTGACATAACAAGTGTTTAAGAGTAACATAAGATTTTAAGAGTAAGATAACAAGTGTCGTATACTGGATGCGTAGCGCTACATATGCAAAGACAGTTGGCGAAGATGTGAAAGATTTTTACTCTAACGCCATTTTTGGTTTCCTGACCAGGTAAAAGTCCAGACATCTGTGGTCAATTCAAATGTACTAGGAACAGGAAGAATATATTTCGAGAGAAAGTGATCCAATTTTTAGTAAACTAAAAACAACTATTTTGTTTCAAAATCTTATCCCAGTAGAGGAGTACAATGTCAAAAGAAAGATGGAATATAATCGATACTACAGTATTACAAGAGTGATAGAGTTATTCGAAGGAAGTTCCTTTTCTTAAGGAAAAGGGTATAAGATGTCCAAAGCCTTCGATAGGATCACCCACAAAGTTGTTACCCTTATAAAAACTAAATCATCATAATATTTAGTTTCTACGACTAGTCAAACCGCCATGTAAATTAACACTCAGAGCGTCAGTACGTAGCCAGTTTCCTTAAGTCTCTTACCATGAGCGTGTTCTCCGACACTAGTGGAGAGGCTGGGAATATTCTTAGCGTTTGTTCGGTTATCCTCCTCCTCCTCCTCCGTAACCTTTATGAGGCATCGTCGTCACGCTCGCTAGCTACATCCTGACTTACTACTACTGGGGGGCGCGGGCTCGAACCCCCCTCCCTGTTTCAGGTTATGATGGTCCCGAGGGCTTTACCCAACACTGGTCCCGAGGGCTTTACCCAACACCCATCACGAAAGTTGTATCGGCCATATTCGTCTTTACTTAGTTCTTTGACATTCCTATGAAGAAGTGTTGCTGGCTGACGTTCTCTGCCAAGCCTAACGTCAGATCTTCAACTACATGCAGTGTTCGTTGTGCAGGTCACGTTTTTCCAGGGTTTGGGGTGCTGGCTGGATGCCAAGCCTCTCTTGGCATGCAGCGGAGGAACCTACAAATGGGATGGATTTGTTGCTGCTCTGATGCAGCAGCAGACTCGGCAGTTACCACCAAGTATGGTCATTATTGTTGTCAGACGCCTGCCAAACTGTAATGCTTGCACAAGCGAATGTGCCAAGCAAGTTCTGGAAACTCGTTGAACACTACCAAAGGCTTGCATGATGACCCTAACCCACTTGACATTAAAGTGATCGTTACCGGAAAAATGAATGCCGATTATTTTCTTCGAAAGGAAAACTTTTTCCTAAGTAACCAATAAATGGAACCCAAAATGTATTAAAAAGTGATTGATTGCTTCCCAGTTGCTTCATACTGTTAGTCAGTCATGTAGATAACTTTTTAAACTATCGGTTGCTTAGCCAACGAATTATTTGAAATTCAAAAGGCTTTAGATTATATTTGCTACTGAGAGATATATTAAGAAAATTTCTGAGGGTGAAATAACTGAAAATCTTTCGAGTTCATGTATATAGTTTTCTGTAACTTGACACAATGAATGATTTCTGGTGTCTCTGTATGCTCAGATAATGAAGAAGTTTCGAATATAAGTAACTGGTTATTTCAGCGCCAGATTAATCAAGATGTCACACCGATTACCAGTGAATCATTAATTATGAAATGTAAGCTTTCTTATATAACGTCAAATCTGCTGCACATTGTTTAATGAATTCTAAAATCAGTTGATTAATCAGCAGCGCTTGTTTGGTTTTAAGGAGCATATGTATCATGTAAATGATTAACTTGACTGTTACGAGCAGAGGTTAAATATTAGATGTCGTAAAGTAATGCTTTCATTTGGCTTCTTCGTGGTCTAGGCTTTGTTGCTAAGGTTTAGGCTGGTATGAAGGAAAGCAACTGCGTTGTTGTCAAAGTCCAGAGAGGTATGAAGGAACATAGCTACGGTGTTGTCAGTGTCCAGGGCGATATGAAGGAACGCAACTCTATTGTTGTCAGTATCTGGAGTGACATGAAGCAACGCAACTACGTTATTGTCAGTGTCTAGGATGCACTGAAAGAACTCGACTACGTTTTGGTGAAGATACAGACTTGTATGATGATATCTTTATAAGTGATGAGAGTAATAATTCCAGCAGATTTCACATGACTTCATGTGAACACGTGCGAGGCATCAGAATGGCGCTTTGTGTCACATTGTCAAGATAAGATTGAATTGCCTTTCTGGATTTTGCTTTGAGAAACATTCAGAAGCATTGGTCTGCTAAACATCTACGTCTAAACTGTAGGTGATACACTATGCTCAAACTGTGGTGATATCTCATTCCAACTAGAAGTCCGCCGCTCCAGAGGAAGAAAGTAGAAGAACTTAGTTTCTTGTTTTGTTTTGGTGGCTGTTGAAGGTCTTGATAACATGGTGACGCCTGTTGGATGTGTACGTAACAGAGAATGAAGGATGAGTTCCTTTTGAAGCTTATCTTTCGATCTTAACCTTGTTTAACATTATGCAAATGGCCGTGCACGAACTATTCCTGCGTGCATGAAACTACTCCCTCTTTGATGTCGTGCGATAACTATCATTCATGCATGTTGATAACTACATCGTGACTGATAGACCTTGTACATAGAACAACATCTCTTTACGATATCCTTTCTCTGTGTTACGTGAACACCATATAACAGCTCGGTCACTTGTGGATGAAAACAGCCTCTTGGATGAGAAGGCTAATGACCCATCCTTTCCAGCTAGCACTGTTGAAGTCTGTATGGCTTTATTCCATGAAAGTATCACAGCTTAACTGCTCGATTGAGGTACTGCTAACTGGTAGATACCTGTCACATTATCCTCCTGTTTACACCGCTCAGACTGATGGTACTGCGGTAGTTTTGTGACCTTAATTTTGTAGTAACTGACTGGCAAAAAAAAAAAAGGGGGGGCAGTCGTAAATGGTAACTTTTCTGTCAAATGGATGCATCACCTTGGCGCATGATAAAGGTCGGGACACTCAAACTTTTTCGAGTAAACTTTTTAATGACTGACTGTACTGAAGTGGTGTTCTTGCCCCCCCGTGGGGAAATAGGAGCAGAGAAAATTAGACTCGCCATTTTCACATCATTAGGTTATGAGAGTCGTGTGGGGAAAAAGTTGGCTCTCTCTCTCTCTCTCTCTCTCTCTCTCTCTCTCTCTCTCTCTCTCTCTATTCGTTGGGAAACGAGAGTTGAGAGAATTAGTGGGTACTACTAATAAACAGAGACTTTGAATGTTTACAGTCGCCTGGCGAATTTGTCGTCAGACACACAGATGCCGATGGCATACAACCGAAAATCTAATGATTTTTCTTTTACGTACAACGACGCCAAGTGCATATGGTGATAGTCACTGATGTAGTTTTTAAACCCGAGTTCAGGATGAACAGTGAACGCTTAAGAATCAGAACAGCGCCGTATGCTGAGGTGTGTGGCTGTCTCACTCTAAGATGCCATCATTCATACATCTAAATTTTTGAGATCCTGTACGACAACGTCTGCTTACAAAATGCAGGTGATCCATGCTCGAACCCCGTCGAGAAACTGATCTAACCTTGACCTAATGGTTTCCAGAGAATAATAATGTGGGTTTTTTTTTTTTTTTAACAGCTTAATTCTCCTCCCAGCTTAGGGTCCTGTCGCCTCTTTGACACGTTCTGCATGTGTACCTAAAATACAGTGAGGGGTTAAGTGCCTTATGTGGCACAACTCTTTGATTTTACGAGAGATTTTGAGATTGAAATTCTTAGTGTAGCATCTGTGTTTGTCTACCTAATGCTGTGGTAAAGTTGTCACTGCGTGTCCTCCATGTACACAGTGAGTAACACTAGATCTCATATATGTACACAGGGTGACTGACGTGTTAGTGTCTCATGTTAAATGTACACAGGGTGAGTGTTAGTGCCTTGTGTTAAATCTTGTATATGTACACAGTGTGAGTGTCATTGTCTCTTGTATAATGTACACAGGGTGAGTGTTTGTGTCTCATGTTGAATGTACACAAGGTGAGTGTTAGTGCCTCGAGTTAAATGTACACAGTGTGAGTGTTTGTGTCTAATGTTAAAGGTACACAGTGTTAGTGTCTCATGTTAAATGTACACAGGGTGAGTGTTAGTGCCTTGTGTTAAATGTACACCAGGTGAGTGTTTGTGTCTAATGTTAAAGGTACACAGTGTTAGTGCCTCATGTTAAATGTACACAGTGTGAGTGTTGGTGCCTCTTGTATGTACAAATCGTGGGTGTCAGTGTCTCATGTGTACCACATGGTGTGAGTGTCACCATTTCTCATATGTACACAGTGTGAGTGTCGCTGCCTTTCAAATATGTACACAGTGTGTGTGTGTGTGTGTGTGTGTGTGTGTCTGCCTCTAATGTTTTCCATAATGTTATGGAAGTTAATGACTTTCACGCAACATTATGAAGTGATGAATGATTATGTATGATCTTATGCTCATTCACAACACTGATCAAGTCATGAAGAGGTAAATGATATTATACTCCTCCATAACGCTCCAGCGAGTCCGATGATACATGGCTGGGACAGTTAAGTTAGACGGGAGAATTTTTCACAGGCTTCGGAAAGTGGAACACTGACGGATGATAAATCGGATTAGCAAGGATAAGAGGGAGGTAGACTTAACAGCATTATGGGGATGATAGATCTACAGGAATCTGAGTCATGTGGGCTGGAATTCGAGAACAGAGAGTTAATGTTCCTCAACCGTGTGGAAGATGTTTTGAGTCGCCCGGTTCTGTCATTCGTTTGACCTACTTTCCGTTTACCGTGGGACATTCATGTGCTTCATAGGAACAAGGAATGAATCTCTCTCTCTCTCTCTCTCTCTCTCTCTCTCTCTCTCTCTCTCTCTCTCTCTCTCTCTCTCTCTCTCTCTCTCTCTCTCTCTCTCTCTCTCATGGTACTTATGATGGGGTTATTACGTGTCAGTGGCGTGGCACGGCTGGGAAATGTGACCTTGTTACTGTGTAGATACGTCGTTCTGGAGTGATACTTTGGTGATGATTTGATGTGAGGGTCAAGTGTTCTGATTGGTGAGGTGGTGATAGTGTGTGGGTTGGAATATGATGTCGTGATGTGATAGTGACATTGGTATTCCGATACCTTTGTGTAACAGCACAACCAGCTGACATCCAATAGGTATGACCTGGCCTGGCCTTCGACCTGATGATTCTCAAGGGTCATACCATTGCTCCTAAGGGTCATACCGTTGTGCTCAAGGGTCATACCGTCGTGCTCAAAGGTCATACCGTCGTGCTCAAGGGTCATACCGTCGTGCTCAAGGGACATACCGTCGTGCTCAAGGGACATACCGTCGTGCTCAAAGGTCATACCGTCGTGCTCAAAGGTCATACCGTCGTGCTCAAAGGTCATACCGTCGTGCTCAAAGGTCATACCGTCGTGCTCAAGGGTCATACCGTCGTGCTCAAGGGACATACCGTCGTGCTCAAGGGTCATACCGTCGTGCTCAAGGGTCATACCGTCGTGCTCAAGGGTCATACCGTCGTGCTCAAGGGTCATACTGTCGTGCTCAAGGGTCATACCGTTGTGCTGAAAGAGTTACTGTTAATGTAGCCTCATTCTCTTGATATCGTAAACAAATCTGGTAGGTGTCTTCCAGGACGGTGCTGTCTGGATATGGATGAGGTGCCACTAGTGTATTGACGCATTGACACATTCGGTAAGGAAGGGTTTTAATGATGTGGTTGTGGAGTAACAAGTGTCTTGTGTTACGATGGGTGACGTGTGTCAGGCCTGTAGTGATGGGTCACACGTGACGAGTGTGGTGATGGGTCACATGTGACGAGTGTGGTGATGGGTCACATGTGACGAGTGTGGTGATGGGTCACATGTGACGAGGTGGTGATGGGTCACATGTGACGAGTGTGGTGATGGGTCACATGTGACGAGTGTGGTGATGGGTCACGTGTAACGAGTGTGGTGATGGGTCACATGTGACGAGTGTGGTGATGGGTCACATGTGACGAGTGTGGTGATGGGTCACATGTGACGAGTGTGGTGATGGGTCACATGTGACGAGTGTGGTGATGGGTCACATGTGACGAGTGTGGTGATGGGTCACATAGCCTACATTTGGTGGTAGGCAACATGTGCTAACTGTGATGATGACCCACATCTGTTGGGCGTGATGGTAGTGGACTTATGTCGAGTGTAGAGTTCGATCACATGTTTCAGGTATGGTAAGTTGTGATGTGATGAAAACTCAAAGAAGTTTTGTGTATTGCTTGGTCGAAGGACATATCTTTCAGATGGGATGACGGACGTCCATATGCGTCAGGTCTCGTGGTAACGCCACACACGAAAGGTGTTTTAGAAGAGGGTCATATGTGTCAGGTCTCGATGCAGAGGATCACATATATAAGATACTTGATAGGAGTGGAGGAGGGGGAGTGTGTCACATGTGTAGTGTTGTAATGTGAGGTGGTGTAGGTCCACGTATGTTGGATGTGCTGATTGAGGTTCAATTTTGTCACGTGTGATGGTTGACCGACACGAGTGCCACAGACAGTGGTGGAAGGATTTGTATCAGATGTGGCGATTCATGGTCACATGGATCAAGTTTGGCGGTGAGTGTCATGTGTTGGATGTGATGGAAAGGTCATATGGGTCGTGTGTGGTTTGAGTAACGTGTGACAGGTGTAAAGCAATGCTACATGAATGAGGTGTGTACTAATGTCAGAAATGGTAGTTAAAGTTCACGTGTCAGAACCGGAGATTCGTCACATATGTTTGGTATGGTCGTGGAGGGTCGCATTCTTCATAACCCCGTGCCAGTTATCAGCCATCCTGCTCCTACTGACAGACCTTCAAAACCATTCTCTTAACAAGCTGGATTTTGTTTATCGCTTCCAGTTCTTCCTGCTACATCTGAAAGAAAAAAAGAAAAAAACTCGTTCCTGATAGATTTTACGTAAACCTGATTCACTGCGCCATCTTTTCTAACTGCCTCATATACACACCAGTATTGTTCTTACTTGAAACACTCAGTGGACCAACATACGGAAGATCTGCCTCATTTCCAGCGATGTCTGTGTGTCTGTTGAGAACACAGCAGAGGTTTTGTTGAGATATATATCCCCCTCATTGTGTAAGGCTATTTTGTTCTCTTACTGCAGTCCATAGTTCAGGCTCTTCCTTCTCTGTGGCTGTTCAGGAAAGGGATCTGGTGCATCTGAGCTGAGAAATCTCTTCTTTCCCTCATTTCTCATTCACATTTTATCTCCGCCCAAAATCAATGCAGAAATTTTTCTCGCGAAGTGTTCCTTTATCCATAGGAAGATGTGATCACCTCTTCTCTTCTTCCACTCTGAGTCAGATTTTTTTTTGGTCTTTGTCCAAATATCTTTGTAACAGTTTCTGTCGTGCTGCTTCTGTCTGTCTCTCTCTCTCTCTCTCTCTCTCTCTCTCTCTCTCTCTCTCTCTCTCTCTCTCTCTCTCTCTCTCTCTCTCTCTCTCTAGAGAGCTTTCTCCAGGAGGACGTATGGACTAAATTCTCTTCGTTTTTAGAGGGAGTGTGCATATGAACCTGTGCTCTTGTTTGTTCGTTTTTTTTTCTCTCCTATCTTTAAAAGTTAGTTTTCTTCCCCCTAGAAAACTGATGAGATTGATACTGCCCATCTCAGAGGAGGGTAACTGTTCTCGGCTGTCCAGTTACCATTCTAGTCCGTTATTCTTCATATCTAGTGTGTGTGAATCTCTCCTCGACTCCCATTGGTCATTATTTCCCATCTTAATCATGCCCCTGAGATGTGTAAGGAACTTGTGTGGTGTAGTCATTGATACATGAGCAGAGTTGGTCGTTAAGTCTGTCTCGCAGCTCCCATCTGTTGGGTCCTTTCCCACCTCTCGTGTCTTACCTCCAGCCTCCTCTTTGGCCGGTCTGTTTCCGCCTTTGTTGATAGATCAATCTTTCCTTATTACCCCATCAACAGTGATATCTTTATTTACTATCTTCTTTCTCTATCAACCATTTTCCTTTCACGAGTGATAAACCAAATGCACTCGTACGTTAACAACTCCCTAATGCAATCCTTCACTCGTTTCAACCCTGCTCCATCTTTTTCTTGTTTGATATACGTCTCGTTTCGTTACAACAGGATTTCCCAGTAGGGTGGACGTAACCTAATTACGTAATTTCAGCGCCTCGTAAAGTCAGTTTTTCCCGAACTTCTTAAAAGTCTTCATAAGTTCACCATCACATTTAACAACTGATTGGTTACAACACTCATAACCAATAGTTATAACTGTTATCACTGTGGCATCCACCTTATCTTAGTAAGCCCACATCATATAAATAGCGAAGTCTTCCTTTAAGAAACTGGGAGTACTTTTATGATGCCAAAGATTTCTCTCCACTGAACGGGTACCACGTTTATGCATAGGATTGATTCATCTTTGATGTGAATGCTGCTCCCAACACTTGGTCATGTTTGAAGATCCGACCAGTTACTCTCCCAGTCTCGCCTCAAAACTTGACACAGCTGCTTTCCTCTGCGGCAGTGGTTCATTCTCTTCCTCTCTTTTTTCTATATTACTGCGGTTCTTGCAGGATGTCTCGTCCCGGAGTGTGTGAGAGTAGAGAGAGAGAGACTTCCTTTGAGCGCCTGCGCTCTATCACATGGACCACTTAATACTTAACAAACCATTGAGTCAGTTGGTTATCGTGTGGCTAACTCAAGGATGGGCTCGTTTGATCATTCCTTCCATACACGGCTAAGGCATGAGTTGTACATTATCATGTCTTTCCAACTAGCTAACACCTGCTCACATCTCTGAAAGGCAGAATTTTCATGTGGAAAACTCTGACGCTTGTGTTCTCCATCCATACTCTTCTGTTGCTTCAGTCTATTAACTGTCATCAGGACTATGGTGTGAGACTGAACCCATCTGCATTAAAATGGGGTAGTGAGTCACATGCAGCAAGTCAGTGTGTTGGTAGACGTCACATATGCCATGTGTGATGTGCTGCTGACCTGCTCCCTTCCCGTCTTTCTGACCCTGACCCTGGGTGTGAAGTACTTCAGCAACACCCACCGCACGTCCTCCTGGCATGACCATGTTTGTACTTGAACATGAGACCGACCACACCTTCTAAGCGTCCGTATCACACAGACAGTAAACTGCCATCTGTCAGGAGTTACCCATCGGTAATGACGCTGGTTGAACACTCTCGGTCTAGTGTGGCTGCAGGCAGCTGCTAGCGCCTGCAGGATTATTCTTTTTCTTTTTTTTTTTACCAATCAGCGATAGAGTTAGTCGCTCTTTAACTGCGCCTCAAAGAATATGTCCAGGGGACGCGCGTAACAGTCTAACCTTTGTCTGACCTTCGGTGACCCTCGTGTTTGCCTTGTATAAAATATCTGACCCTTTTCCGAAAAAGAGGAGAGAGAGAGAGAGAGAGAGAGAGAGAGAGAGAGAGAGAGAGAGAGAGAGAGAGAGAGAGAGAGAGAGAGAGAGAGAATTTGAAGAGTATATCTGTCAACTCCAGACACTGATTTCAGAAGAGCGAAATTTTACCTTAGCATTACTTCACGAAAGAAAGATATATGTGATGTTCTCTTTTATCTATTTTTTTTTTCTGTTTTCATCCTGATGATTGTGTAACCAATTATGTGATGTCTTGCTGGGGGGGCGGTGGGCTGGACGATCAGGGGAGGTTATTCCTGTTTTTCTCATGGCTCGTATTTTCACCCAGTCTGACGTTCGTCTATAAATTCTTTCTTTTCTAAGTCCATATCCTACCTTGTCCATCCATCCCTTCAAATTATCTTCATTCGGCTATCATCGTTTTTTGTTTTTCATTCTTTCTTCCTCTTATCCTTTCTTCCGTTCGTCCAGTTTTGCTTCTCATTCGTCCATCATGTCTAATGCTGCCTCGTGTTTGTGAAACAAGGAGATGTTAGAATGAACCTTTTAGGCAAGCATATCAACCTCAGAGGCCGTGTCTCGTGTGAAATTCACAGTCATCCTTTCTCTTCCCTTTTCTTTTTCCTCCTCTCTATTGTGGCGGGTCAGAGCGTGGCAACCTGGTCGACCTCAGTGTGTGCCAGAGGTACAGGCAGGCAGACAGACAGCCTCCTCCTGCAGGGTGTTGGGTTCCAGCTTGCTTGCCTTGTAGGGGACGAAGAAATCACTAGTGATGTCCCGGTCACCTGAGTCGGTGTTCTTTCGGGTGGTGACCCTGTTTCTCTTGCATTCTTCCTTAGCTTCTAATTCTGCTTATTTCCTGCCTTAACCTCCTTCATATCCTTATCTTCCTCATTCTCTTGTTTTCCGTATTCTCATCGTTCACGTCCTCCTTTTCTTCCTCTGTTCCTCCTTCACTACTTCTCTTCCTTCTTTAGCCTATCCTTATCCTTTTGCTCTTACCCACCACTTATCCTCATTCTGCTTCTTTCCATCTTCCTTATTCCTCAAGTACTCTTCCTCCTCTTCATCGTCGTCATCAATGTTGTTCTCCTCTTTATGTTCATCTTGTTCCTCCTCCTTTTCCTCTTTCTCCTTCTTTTCTTCCTCCTCCTCCACCTCCTTCCTTTCTTCCCTTCCTCTCTATCAGCCTTATCCTCCTACTCTTTCTCTTAGTGACCACATCCATCACAAAGTGAAACGTCAAACTTTTTAGACCAAAACTGGTGTTTTCATGAAGCGTGACGCACGTACCGTGAACATGAATCCTTTACCTCGTACGCGAAGGAGTTATTATGAACATGATACTCAAGTTTAGTGTTACTTATGTGCGCGAGACCTGCTATTAGTGATGGGTGATTTAAGTGCGAAGGTGAGTAATGTGGCAGTTCAGTTTCGCTGACACCTCAATTGAAACATTAGAAAACGCCCCAACGATAAGCTCTGAGAACATAAACTTTCACATAAGAGGCTTCGATTTAGTTTTCAATCGTCTCTGGTTATGCAACAAAATTCCAGTCATTTGGAACCTTACTAACATAATACCCATTCTGAAACATCTCGAATCCTCTCAACTCCCTTTCATCCTATCGCTGTATATCACTCTCATCATTAGGATCTAGATCTCTCGAAAAATGACCCATATGAGAGTTTTCTACAGTATCTACCATACAGCACGCAAACCTCGCATAACAAATCCTGGATGGTTGCAATTTATCATTACCCTTCTCTCTCTCTCTCTCTCTCTCTCTCTCTCTCTCTCTCTCTCTCTCTCTCTCTCTCTCTCTCTCTCTCTCAACAGCAGTTGTGGCAATAGATAACGACAGTCTTTGATCCTTTTTCCCGACACATCCCGACGCAAAACATATCAGACAAAAGACAGAAGAAGTTTAGCTTACTTGATGAGTTGTCCGCCAAGCCAGAGTCCTCCACAAGCTGTGCTACAGTAGAGTTCCCCAGGATATAACGATGATCCCCGGTCACTTCACATCACTATAGCACTTGTCAAGCAGCAACAAGTACGCAAGACAACTTCACGTAGAACAGTGACTGTCTCAAAACAGAATTTCACTGTCATCCTCTGGTCCCTGACAAACATAGATTCAACTTTCAACTTTCCATAACCTTAGATGGTCAACCCAACCAATGCCACTCAAAAAAATCTCCAACCACAACGGGTATCACACACCACAGTAGGTGTCACATACCACAGTAGGTGTCACATACCATAATTAGTATCACATACCATTATGGGTATCACATAAACCCCACGTATGACAAAGCACTAACCAGCATTGATTTTGGACAAGAAGATGCATCTCTTAGTATCCACTACGAACACTTTAAACATCTACTCTTGACCTGTCCTGCACTCAACCCACAGACACATCCACACAGCACAACCACACATCTTGACCTATGGATCCGCCAGGTGGACGTGGCTGGCTTCCTGAAAGCTGCAGGACCTCCAGAGAAGAGAATCCTGCAGCAGAAATATATATAGATCACGACTACTACTATGATTACTACTACTACTAATACTTAAGTTAGATACATAAATATGTAATGTTGTAGAGTCACAATAACATACCAGTATTGCATGGCGTTAGGTGACATCATGATATGGACCACCTGAACCTATGCTGACGACCTGTTTTCCCCTCAGGTGGAAGAGGATGTCCTCGTACATCGCCAGGATCACCAGGCCGTTCCGACTGGGCATCGAGGTCATCCTTGGCAACGTGAAGCCGACCCACGTAGCCATCGACAACATCAAGTTGGTGGATTGTTTTGGTAGGTGTCCTCACTATGTCGTCCGTCTTTGAGGTTATTTACTGTCTGTGTGTGCGAGATTGATTGGTGATTTGCTTGTCACAAGTCCACAGAGAATTTCGGATTATCAACTGCCTTTTTACGATCTTCATTTTCTTCTTTTGTTTTGTTGCACTTGTTTCTAAGTCTCATTAATCGTAGATATGTTTTATCTTTTCTTCTGTGTATTACACCCGTTTTCTTTAGCTCTTTGGCATAACTGAACCAAAATGATTCTGTCTTCTGTTACTTCTTCTCTCCTCCCCTTGTTACTGGTACACAGGGTTAACCTGCACATTGTATATGTCACAAACCTCACCGAGTATCATTCTCTTGTCTTGATTTTGAGTCTTGAATCTCCCACTTCATCATGACATAGTTACCGCCATTGTATATCTTATATCTACCGGTATGGTTTCCGCACTATTTCTTATCACTTTTTTTTTTTTTTCAAACGCGTAACCCAATTACAGCACTACGTGATCACTTTTCACAAGTGGGGTATTATATATATATATATATATATATATATATATATATATATATATATATATATATATATATATATATATGACTTAATTTTCAGGGTTTTTTTACACGTGAATTCAAGGTGAAATGTTTATAATGAAACTAGAGTTATCATCATTTTCGTAGTTCTAGCTTACTTTTGTATCCCAAATGATGTGTATTACATGTCAGTGAGGTTGTACTGTATTAATGGGTGTATACTTTAGCTGTCTACTTTGAGTTATCTTGGATATTTATGTACCATGTGCCTCATCTAGTAAATGATGAATTTTATGGTAGTTGGTGTGAGATGTGATCCTCCACTGTAAAGGCCGCGTTAGGACGGTATAGGTAATATATTTACGTTAATTATGGATATGTTTTCGAAAGCTTTTGACAAGGGCACCACCCTTAACGAAGTGACATCTTTGAATTCGAAGTGAAAATAACATTTGGAAGCCTCTTTGTCAGAGTGAAATTACATTTGTGAAAAATCTATGTAGAATTATGTAACATAGACACACGAGAATAGAATTAGTCACGATTCAAAGACGTGACACGTTATTCAGTTTCCATCCGTGTGTGAGTTGCCTTCCATAGAATCCACTGGCGGGCTGTGTCACATCATCAGCCACCCACAGTTAGTATGCGCTCCTGTGTGTAGAATAGTCTTTTGCATCTGCACACTGCACATGTTGATTGGCCTCTGTAATGTAGTTCGTCTTGCTTTACACCCTCAGGAATCAGAACACAAACGAAGTGAGGAATATTATCTGAAGAGGTGTTAGAGCGAGGTGATGTGGAGACCCAGGGTTAGATAGAGACAGAGTTGAACAGCAGTGTTTATAGGACGATTTGAAGTGTGAAGCTGTGTGTCAGAACACCATGTGAGGCCAAGCCTATGTCTGTAGTCATGTGCCAGAACACGAGATGGAATCATCGTGAGCAAAGCTTTGATCACATGACCGAACACCATGTTGACCTACATATGTCTGCGGTCATGTAGCACAGCATACCTCTGGTCACATGACCGGGGTCCCCACTAAATGGCCACAGATTCACATGTGTCCTTGAGGTCCCCCCCCCCCTGCTGATGACCACCTGATCAAAAATGTCCAGTGTCACACTTGTCATGGAAGTCACGAGTAGTTACAGCAGTGTCGTATGTCCAAAACTAACTGTTGATTCCTATCGAAAATCACATCAAACAAGGAAGTTCACAGGAGACTGTATGGCTCATCGGGTTCTCAATACTGAGTGAAGACGGTCACCTGGAAGTGTGGCCAGCGATAAGTTAACGGGGACTAAAATTTTCAAAAGGCAAAGGGACGACCCCGGGGAAGGACCTTCCCTGCCAAGTTTGGTTCTGATCATCCCAGTAATTCAGGTGACGATTGAATCGTGAGAAAAGTTAACGGATGGACGACGAACGCCAGATGGTGGCCAAGGCTCACATGACCTTTGGGCCGGGAGGGGAGGTAAGACAGAACGGTATTGGACGTGAGAGAGGTCATGGCAAGCGTTGCTGGGGTCGCAGTATACAGGTGTCCTTCCATGAGGTTTAAATACTGTGAATGAAATGGCTTAATCGTTTCCTCTAAACAGATGCAAGATGTGACGGATGACGTCACCCTCCCATGTTGTCCCTGAGCCACCATATGGAAGGCACCATGTCCAAGAAAACAACAAATTCCTGAGTTTTTTTTAAGGAAGTTTTTGGTACATATAGCATCTGTTGTGATCTTATTCTCAACAGGGAAATATCCGTATATCAAGATGTATGAATTAGAGATCCAGTTATAGCGTTCTCTCAGAAAGCCATAGTTTAGGAAGCACATGATTTATGTCAAATTGTTCCGAGGTTACTGTCTAAGGTGTGCTGGTTTGACGTAAGGCTGTGTCCTGAGTCGTGGCTGATATGGACGAGTGTCTCGGTCATGACTGCAGCTCAGTTCCAATCGTAGACCGGCCATTTCATACTCCTTCAGTTGTTATTAACATATTCCGATGTGATGTTTATCTTTACCTGGAATATTGACCGCTGCCACAATTGAGATGAGAGCATGATGGTGCAAGCCCTCCATCTTTGTCTTAGAAATATAAAAATTTGCAAATTTTCTTGCAGTTTTTTTTCTTCAGAAATATTAAATTCAGACAGTAGTCGGTGATGGTAAATCTTAGGTCTGGTTTCGTTACGCACAGCGAAGATTCCCATTCTGCTTTTCAATGTGGACTGGTTTGACATTTCGCCAGTGGTGGGACGTGGAACTCTCGTAGAAGCTTTAAAGACTGTCCTACTACGCTTGTATTTTCCTACCATTCTAACCTACATTTTCATGTCTCCTAGTGGCACCCTACATAACACTTCCTTTATATTCACAAAATTCTTACCGTCCCCTCCCTCTCTAATTCTCTATTTGTGTGTGTGTGTGTGTGTGTGTGTGTGTGTGTGTGTGTGAGTGTGTGACTCTTGTCTCATCTTTGCCAACTCCAGAGCTACTGGATCAATAACGCTTGCTCTTAAACCAGCCCACAAACTCCACCCAGGTTGGACAAATTTTCCCCGTGTGGCAGAGAATATAAAGGTGTAGTGGGCTGTTGACACGAGCTGTACAGTAGGCTGTCCTTGTCCGGTGAATGTGGCCTCTACGTGTTCTCCTTAACCCACTGCACATGACGGTGCGATCGTTGAGCACGATGGTGTAACCCTTCGGCATGACTGTGCGACCTTTGAGTACGACGGTACGACCCTTGAGCACGACGGTACGACCTTTGGGTGTTGACGGCCTAGGCGGCTTTCTGATCAGGTCAAAGGCTAAGGGTCGTATTGTCTTCCTCAAGGGTCGTACCGCCATGCTCTCAAGTTCAGAATCTGTTCATGATAACATCTGTTCTTTTCCAAGCTGGGTTCCCTTATCTCGCCTCCCATTCCTCTGTGACTGGGCTGGAGTCCATTATTTTCAGTGTTGTTGTGATCTTTGTTATTCATTCCCTCACTATGCAGTTTCATCCTCGAGTCTTATATCTCGGAAAAGATTTGTCATTTATTTGAACGTCTTCTCTTGGATGAGTCCCCAAACCTGTTCCTCCTCTTCACCGGTCACTTTTGACCTGTCTGTGACCTCTCAACCCATCCAAACCGAAACCACTTGACCTCTGAACTTCATCACCCCCCCCTTGATCCCACCACCGCCACGTAGTTTCTGAACCTCGTCGCAACAACGGCTGGATGACCTGGTCTCACCTCCTGAGGTTCACTTTGACCACCACTCCTCAGCCCTGATGTGTCTCACTCCTGACTTCAAAGTCCCATTGACGATCCTGATGACCTTTAACCTTGAGATTACGTGACATTATGACCGCTTAAACTTGTGATCCCCTAACCTCATGACCTTTCAGTTTTGTCATCCCTAACTTCATGACCTTTCTATCTTGTGATCTCATAACTTCATGACCTATCTATCTTGTGATTTAACTTCATGACCTATCTATCTTGTGATCTCGTAACCTCATGGCCTTTAAATCTTGTTTTCCCCTAACCTCATGACCTTTCAGTCTCGTGACCCCCGAACCTCATGACATTGTAATCTTACGACCCCAACTTCATGTCCTCTGAATTCCATGAACCATAACCTCATGACCTTTCAGTGCTGTCAACTTTAACCCCTGTGATCTATCAGTTCTGTGACCGCACATGGACCTAACCACTCAACCCCGGAAGCATGTAACCCCTCAACCCTAGAGTCCCAGACCATGGCCATGTGTCAACCCTGCCTCGCTAACCACCTTTCGACCTCTTTGAGTCACGTAGATATGGAGTCAAATCTCGTAGCCTCTAGACTCTGTGGCTCTCATACCCGCGACTTCCCAACCTCCTGAACCTCTCCACCCCGTCCTTCATCTCGTGAATTCGAGGAACCTCACAACCTAACAGTGCCATTAGTGTACAGTGCTCTCGCCTCAACGCGCAATTTCTCCATAGCACTGAACGACAGAGTCTTGATTCGATGAACCTGTGTGACATCGAAGCCTGTGACCTCACAGCCCGTGACCTCTCAACCCCGAGACCTCACAGCCTCGTGACCTAACCCTTCCCCCCCCCTCCTCCCGTGACCTTAAAACCTCGTGACCCATGGTCACCTAAACTAGGAATACATGCGACCAAGCAACGCAAGCTTGTAAATTCCCATGACCCTACAAGTTCGGCCTTGGCTACACAAATCCGGTCATCCAAAAGACACATCATTTCAAGACGTCAGAGAGCCACACAGGACTCCACACGTTCATGGTTGTATAGCTTCACAGACTCGTGACTACACCATCCCTGAACTCTGGGGAACCATGATATCACCACCTTCCTACGACACTATGACACCACAGTCTCGTACATCTACGAACCTCGTAATTTTACAACATTATTTAGGCTACAGCCAGAGACGTCACCATTTGATGACATGACATTCTCTCTCTCTCTCTCTCTCTCTCTCTCTCTCTCTCTCTCTCTCTCTCTCTCTCTCTCTTCGTAACACATGACCTCATGACCCCAGAACCCATGACTGAATAGTTTCGTCCCATGAGGATGAAGCCCACTGACCCCGTAGCACAGTGAACTCATCTCGCTCCGTCGCCCCTTTAAGTCTAAGCCCTCATGACATTACGACCTCTCTCTCTCTCTCTCTCTCTCTCTCTCTCTCTCTCTCTCTCTCTCTCTCTCTCTCTCTCTCTCTCTCTCTCTCTCTCTCTCTCTCTCTCTTTTCCCTTACCTCTTGTTCCCCTACCCCAGAATTTCATGACCTCACAATTCTCCCCCTCCTCCTACTCCTCCTGACCTCACAATCCCTCACTCCAGTGCCTCATAATTCCTTGCTATATCCCCATTCTCTAAACACCACATCTTTATTACCTCATTGGCCCTTGTTTGAGCGCTAACGACTGGTCTCCAACCGCCACTAACGACTGGTCTCCTACCGTCACTAACGATTGGTCTCCAACCGTCACTAACGATTGGTCTCCAACCGTCACTAACGACTGGTCTCCAACCGTCACTAACGACTGGTCTCCGTCACTAACGACTGGTCTCCCACCGTCACTAACGACTGGTCTCCCACCGTCACTAACGACTGGTCTCCTACCGTCACTAACGACTGGTCTCCCACCGTCACTAACGACTGGTCTCCTACCATCACTAACGACTGGTCTCCTACCGTCACTAACGTCTGGTCTCCTACCTTCAGATCGACATACGGGCCCGTGCACAGGCCTGCGGTGCGAGACAGGAGAATGTGTGCTCCGGGACAGTGTATGTGACCTCATCCACGACTGCCCTGGGGGAGATGACGAAGCCTTGTGTGGTGAGTATAACGAGTATGCTAAGTATACATTGTCTTGCTCGAGAGAGAGAGAGAGAGAGAGAGAGAGAGAGAGAGAGAGAGAGAGAGAGAGAGAGAGAGAGAGAGTATGTCTGGTATGTTATGTGTATGATGTAATGCTGCTGATGATTCTGTATGACACATTTTGCATCATACTTACTGTGTTGGTTCAGATATGTGGAGGATTTGATATGTTTTTACGTTTCTGTCCCTTATATGTTGGCTCCACGAAGTTCGCTATACTGTATACTCGATATATCGGTTATATCAGGTAATCGGTAGTCCAGGTTGCTGGGTTCGACACATCATTTCGATGACTGGCAGTTCTGAGTGTAGTCTATCCTAGTCTATCGGATATGCCAGGTATGGTATATATATCTAGGATGATGGGCAAGTTGTGTCTAGTATGTTGTGTTCATCACTATGCTGAACAGAGTATGTCCGTCATACTAGGATTTTGTACCCAGTATTCGTCATACTATTGTACCCAGTATGCTGAAGATATGATGACTTTATAAGATATAACCCAAAATGTTTTGGGTGTATATTGGCTCATGATTTTCTGTGTTTAGCTGCCTAGTGTGACGGGATATGCCGGGAATATATGTGGGTGTGTCATGGATATGTTGCATATGTATAATGCCTTGAAGTTGGGAGGTTTGGAATATGTTGGAAATATATGAGCCTTGATAGACAGGTTAGAACGTCTGGTATGCTAAGAGGTGTCATCGATATATCCACTATAGTTCTAGCCAGTGCAACAGATATTATATGTTTTTTGTTAGTCCACGAGTATGTGTATCATGCTAGGGGGCGATGGGTTGTGTCACAGGGGTAGAGGGTTGTGCCATAGGGGGCGATGGGCTGTGCTACGGGGTGAGGGTTGTGCCATAAGGGGCGATGGGTTGTACCACAGGGGTAGAGGGTTGTGCTAGGGGGCGATGGGTTGTGCCATAGGGGGCGGTGGGTTGTGCCACAGGGAGGGAGGGTTGTGCCATAGGGGACGGTGGGTTGTGCTAGGGGACGGTGGGTTGTGCTAGGGGGCGGTGGGTTGTGCCACAGGGAGGGTGCCACAGGGAGGGAGGGTTGTGCTAGGGGACGATGGGTTGTGCCCCGGGGACGAAAGTTTGGTTCTGTAAGTTAGTTACGCATCACACGTCGTTTAATATGACTTTGAAATGCAAGTATACAAAATCTACCTTTAAGTACTGCAGCAGAAGTATCATATTTTGCTGATGTGCATGTAAGTTTTAACTTATAAAAACTTGGCTGCCACGCTCTTTTTTTTTCGTGTGTGTGTGTGTGTGTGTGTGTGTGTGTGTGTGTGTGTGTTAGAATCTGATGTATTAGAACAGAAAAGTTCTGATTTGTACAAATATACTCTGAAAAAACTTTGTACTGAAATAAAACTTTGTACTGAAAATGAATTTTCATCTCGCGTGCGCTGACACTGAAAATGACATCCCAGTTTTGAATCATGACAAAACACAAATTGAAAAATAATTGATAGTGATGCACTTTTCACATTCAAGACAACAAAATAGAAATTCATGTCACAGTGGATCCCTGTGTCACATCATATCCATTCATCACAAGTAATCCATTTGTCCCATTACTGTGACCTATTTGTCACTATAAATCCACAACACAATGAATCCCTGTTTCACATCAAATCCACTTACCATGAGAAATCCATGTGCCCAATTACTGTAGCCCATGTCACTATAAATCCGCCTCACACTAAATCCAATATGTCAATGAATACTCGCCATAATAAATCCATGCCATAGTAAATCCATGCCATAAGGCATGCCTCAATAAATACATATCAGTAAATCCATGCCAGAATGAATCCATGTCACAATAAATCCTTGTATCTCGATGAATTCATGTGTCACAATAAATCCACATGTTGTTCATGTGTCACAGTCGCAGTAACACTCACCACAGACTCCGTGTCACCGTCTGACGAACGCACAGTGAGAGAGTTAGACACGAAGCCTCATTTAAAGGTCACATTATGGAGAAGTTGATCACATCCAGTAAATAAAATTCTGCATTACTGTGGCATGGAATCTTTAAGTCACACTAACAGCAAGATTATTGGATTGCAGTGGTTACAAACCACTGTAATCTCAGTAACAACAAACCAGTTGGTTATAACTAAACCACCACGTGACCACAGAGATACAACACTTGCTTATACTAACAGTAAACCAGTGAGTCTTCATGAGGGTCAGCCACTGGGTAACAGAACCGTAGAACATTAGGCTACAGTAGTAAACCACTAGACCGCAGTCATAAACCACTAGGCTACTGTAGTGAACTAATTGGCCGCAGTAGCAAACCACATGGAACATTGTAGTAAACCACCGAGGTACACCAGTAGCAGTAACACTTGCCATACAGTGTGTGTCACAGTAACTAACACAGTGTGTGTGTGTTCTCGCCCCTTCCCTCCTGCAGAATCGGAGCCCGAAGGCTCTCGCTGCGACTTCGAGAACGGAATGTGCGGCTGGACGAACATCGCCGACAACCAGATGGATTTCAAGAGGCACCGGGGGCCGACGGAGAGGGACCGAACTGGACCTCCACACGACCACACCTACAAGAACTCCTCAGGTCAGTCAGTCTCCAGCTTCTTGCAGTAACCCGTCAGCTCTCGTACTCTGTTTTTTGAGGCTGGTCTCCAGCAGCGACCCCGACTACACCATTATCTTGGCTTCAGTTTCCTCCATGACCTGGCCAAGGTACAAAGGGTATCATTAGATGAATAGTTTATCTTTTATGATAATCGACATGTGTGACGATTTAGAGATATCGAACTTAGTTTGACTCTCTCTCTCTCTCTCTCTCTCTCTCTCTCTCTCTCTCTCTCTCTCTCTCTCTCTCTCTCTCTCTCTCTCGTGCTAGAGAACATCTGGGCACGTGTGACCATAACATGGTTAGCTTCGACGTGAATATCAAAACATACTCTCATAAAGCCAGTATTATTACCCCTAACTTTAAAAGTGCGGATTTGAAGTGGTTGCGCGACGCACTAAAGAGTCTTACCCTTATTGGTTCATGCCCAGAGAAATTATGGGCCAGTTTTAAGTGTCACTTTATGCACCAGCAATACATCAAATTTCCACGCATGACAGAAACGATAAAACCAACAACAGATATTGCAAGAGCTTTACGGCGTAGAAATAAGCTCTACAAGCTTCAGAAATCGGACAGTGACCCAAATATTACAACGCAATATAACACAGTTGGGAGAGACGTGAAAAGGCTTATGACACAAGCCAAGAGAGAATACGAAATGAGCATTGCGAGAGAGAGTAATAAAATGTTGTCACGGGTAGAGGATGTGAACAACGGTGCTGTCGTAGAGATAGGAAATAACCATCTCTATCCAATTCATCCTTAGATGTATCTAAACATCACAGCATGATCTGCATATATAAACAAAGGCGACGACTTTCATTTTCTTTCTAAGCATAGTTAGGTATCACACCCTCGTAACCCTACCTTGCTCTCATCTCAACGCTGTGCTCTAAATCCTCGAAAGCGTTAAGATAACCTCGGTGACAACACACGACCTTGACACACTCCCACACATACTTTTGACCACCTATTCGTATAACTGCTTACTCTCACACATGCACTACTTCCACTGTAAAGGCTTCTAACTGCATTCAGAGGGTTTCATGCACTCCAAATAGAGTCGGATCTTTCTAAATTACTGTCCTATTCAGGTTATCATATGCTTTCTACAACGCCATCAAAGCTGAATGCAATTTCTTTTTTTTCTTTCATGACTTTCCTAAAAGCAACAAGCCGTTCTACGAACCCTTCTTCCTCCCTCCCTCACTACATCTAACTTGTTCCTCACCAGCGAGTGGTTCGCTGGTCCTTTTTGAAATGAGCAGTCCCTCTCCTACCACACACTATGCTAGCTATGTTAAGGGACGTATCGCTTTATAGTGATCTGTCCCTGTGCTAGCTATGGTAAGAGACACACCTTATATATTACACTCACTTTTACTTCACTTTCCCTTATGCAGAAGAATGTTTACCGCTGCTTACGTACTTGTATTGGTTTTTTTTTTTTTATCGAAGAATCGGAGTATGTATGAAGCGATAGGGAAATCAAGCATTTCTAAAAAAATGTTCGAAATTTTGCGATTTTACTTTCCGGACATGACACAAAGCCTTGTGATTTCCCCAGTTAATTGAATTGTTTTTCATCGCTCTCGATGGACAAACAAAAAAAACGTTTATCTTTTTTTAATGGAATGTTCACTTCGTAACAGCATCGCATTCGAGCACTGTACCTCAAGCGAAACACTCCACTTTATTCAGTTTGTCACGTGATGGGATGTGATTACACCCGAGTCAGCGAAGGCTCTTGGAAAAAGTCTTTCGTACGCAAAGTGGATGTTTGAAATTTGCAGTCATTTACCATCGCCTTCCCCTCCAGCCTAGTGTGTGTCTTTCAACATTCTTGGTTCAACCTTCCGCACAGGTCGAGCCTGTGTCGTCTTCCCCTGAACACAGTGGTGCGATCCTTGATTTTGACGCATGTGAACCTTCGTCACAGTACAACCCCTTGAGCACGACCGTTGAGTCGACTCTACGATCCTTAAGCTCGACAGTGCAACCCCTTGAGCACGACCGTATGATCGTTATGAACCTTGACGGTACGACCTCTGAGCACGATGTTATGATCCTTCAGTCCAACGGCACGACAGCACATATTACCCTCGCGCTCTAAGAGATACAATGATCCTTGATTTTAAGTTACATTCCTCGCCACAAAATAAGTGTCAGTAAGTTAACGTTAGGTTTGCCGACTGAAATCCTCATCTGCAAGTGTGTCATTTTTAAGACTCTTAGCTGCAGGATTCAGTTGAGAGGTTCATATTGACTGTAATGGTCGTGCATGTACCACGTCATGAAAAAGAAGAGAGAGGGAACTTAAGGATAACTGATCCAGCGAGAGACAGAGGAAAAGAGAGAGTGATGGCTAGGTACAGCGTCTTTAGTAAGAATGGTAATTGTAAAGGGATGTTTGGCAGATATGTGTGTCCAGAGAAGAGATATCTATTTCCATCTTTTGCGAGACACATTTGCAAAACTAGTGTTCCCAGATCGACCCTACCAGAGGAATGATTTGAGATCTGATGCACTGCAAGCATGCTGTGTTTATGGATGGTGTAATGCATAAGTTGGTATCGGTGAATCAACTTGGAGTGCGAATTGAAGAAAATTAGTGTCGAAGTTCATGTGTCTCTCCAGCACACTTAACTTAGGCGAAGAATGCGTAATAGCAAGTTGAGACGCTTTGCGTACCTGATCCATCCAGTGGAATTGCAAGGATATGATAATGATGCATAGATTCTGACTTAAAGTTATGAATTAAGAAAAAAGATGACAGTGTGCGTAATGTGCAATTTTGAGGAGAGGTAGGAGAAGGTTTGTGAGATCATATGGTAGAGTATGTACGTTAGTGTTTTATTGTAGATGGTTTGATGCTAGGAGTGTGGGTAAACGGACGGGGAAAATAAACAAAGAATTTAGTAAATAAAAAAAAAAACTTAGCTTTTGGTCGAAGTTAAATGAGAAGCTGAGACAAGTTGATGAAATAGGTGCAGGTGAAGCTGAGCTGGTGTGGTATCATATTTGTAATCATCATTTGATATAGATTTTGTCATGATTACATATCACTTATCTTTATCATCTTGACCATCATTTCCCGGCAGATATGGCCACTCATTAACGTGTCGTTATCTCCTCCCTCTAGGCTGGTACATGCTGAGTGAGCTGCCTTACAAGGGCAAGATGGGAGACACGGGCATTTTGGAGTCTCCTTACTTCGACCCTCCTCCTTGCAGCCACGACAACAAGGACTCCCAGTTCTACGAGAGCTGCAAGGTACGTCAGCATTACGATTATTTTGTTCATTTTCTGTGGATTAACAAGCACTTGCGAGACAGTCTGGCCGGATTACATCTTATGTTTCTTACATTTAGATCTACATCAGGTATTTCGCATGTATCAAGTTTCAGATCATTCCAAATGTCAGTTGAAATCCCTACTTCACGTACAGACGTCCTGCATCACTTACAAGAATTCTCTCAGAAATTGAGAAACGTCGGCGTGTGTGGGGAACGTCGTTCAGGCAGGAGTTGGGAGTAAAGTAGAAGTGTGTACAGTAACTATTACCAGATGTAAAGGACGTGTATCTCAGCATGATAGATTTCTCCCTCCTGCTGCAACGGAGACTTGATATTTGCCGGCACCGGTGATGTTGAAGTCGATATATATATATATATATATATATATATATATATATATATATATATATATATATATATATACACACACACACACTGCGAGGCGTGGGCTATAGATGGGCTGTGCGGAGGAGGGTGGATGTGTTGGAAATGAGAAGTTTGAGAACAATATGTTGTGTGAGGTGGTTTGATCGAGTAAGTAATGTAAGGGTAAGAGAGTTGTGTGGTAATAAAAAGAGTGTGGTTGAGAGAGCAGAAGAGGGTGTTTTGAAATGGTTTGGTCTCATGGAGAGAATGAGTGAGGAAAGATTGACAAAGAGGATATATGTGTCAGAGGTGGAAGGAACGAGGAGAAGTGGGAGACCAAGTTGGAGGTGGAAGGATGGAGTGAAAAAGATTTTGAGCGATATGGGCCTGAACGTGCAGGAGGGTGAAAGGCGTGCACGGAATAGTGAATTGGAACGATGTGGTATACCGGGATCGACGTACTGTCAGTGGATTGAATAAGGGCATGTGAAGCGTCTGGGATAAACCATGGAAAGTTTTGTGGGGCCTAGAGATGGAAAGGGAGCTGTGGTTTCGGTGCATTATACATGACAGCTAGAGACTGAGTATGAACGAATGTGGCCCATGTTGTCTTTTCCTAGCGCTACCTCGCGCACGTGAGGGGAGAGGGTGCTGTCATTTTATGTGTGGCGGGGTGGCGACGAGAATGAATAAAGGCAGACAGTATGAATTATGTACATATGTATATATGTATATCTGTGTATGTATATATATGTATACGTTGAAATGTATAGGTATGTATATGTGTGTGTGTGGATGTGTATGCATATACATGTGTATGGGGGTGGGTTGGGCCATTCTTTCGTCTGTTTCTTTGCGCTACCTCGCTAACGCGGGAGACAGCGACAAAGTGTAAAAAAGAAAATTATATACATATATATATATATATATATATATATATATATATATATATATATATATATATGATCCATTCCATACATTTTCGCCATTTCCCGCGTCAGCGAGGTAGCGTTAAGAACAGAGGACTGAGTCTTAGAGGGAATATCCTCACTTGGTCCCTTTTCTCTATTCCATCTTTTGGAAATTAAAAGCGGGAGGGGAGGTTATCCCGCCCCCTCCCCTTTTAGTCGCCTTCTACGACACGCAGGGAATACGTGGGAAGTGGTCTTTCTCCCCTATCTTCAAGGATGATATATATATATATATATATATATATATATATATATATATATATATATATATATATATATATAGAGAGAGAGAGAGAGAGAGAGAGAGAGAGAGAGAGAGAGAGGTAAACTTGATACATGACGCGTATGTGCTGGCACTTGCTTCTGTGGTCGTGTCATCTGCTACATACTATACAGTAAAACAGTGTTTTTTTTTGTAGTCAAATATTCCAGATATTTAACAATGTAATAAAAGGAGGACAGGATTAAATTGAAATGAAATGAACAACAATGACAGAATATTCCGGAAGTCTGGCATTGCTCTTAAAAACTCGTGTATTTCAGAACAAAAACTGTGCAGACTACAACAGCGTAATGATTTCAGTAACGTTTTGCGTAGACTGGCTATCATGTTAGCGGGTCTCTTATCTATAAACTCTCGTTGACGAATGGATTCGCTGCAGCAGCCATATACTACTACTACTACTAACACTACTACTACTACTACTACCACCACTACTACTATTACTACTACTACTACTACTACCACCACTACTACTATTACTACTACTACTACTACTACTACTACTACTACTACTACTACCACCACTACTACTATTACTACTACTACTACTACTACTACCACCACTACTACTATTACTACTACTACCACTACTACTACCACTACTACTACTACTACTACTACTACTACCACTACTACTACTACTACTACTACCACCACTACTATTACTACTACTACTACCACTACTACTACCACTACTACTACCACTACTACTACTACTACTACTACTACTACTACTACTACTACTACCACTACTACTACCACTACTACTACTACTACTACTACTACTACTACTACTACTACTACCACCACTACTATTACTACTACTACTACTACTACTACTACTACTACTACTACCACCACTACTACTATTACTACTACTACTACTACTACTACCACCACTACTACTATTACTACTACTACCACTACTACTACTACTACTACTACTACTACCACCACTACTACTATTACTACTACTACTACTACTACTACCACCACTACTACTATACTACTACTACTACTACTACTACTACTACTACTACTACCACCACTACTACTATTACTACTACTACTACTACTACTACCACCACTACTACTATTACTACTACTATTACTACTACTACCACTACTACTACCACTACTACTACTACTACTACTACTACTACTACTACTACTACTACTACTACCACTACTACTACTACTACTACTACTACTACTACCACCACTACTATTACTACTACTACTACCACTACTACTACCACTACTACTACCACTACTACTACTACTACTACTACTACTACTACTACTACTACCACTACTACTACCACTACTACTACTACTACTACTACTACTACTACTACTACTACTACCACCACTACTATTACTACTACTACTACTACTACTACTACCACTACTACTACCACTACTACTACTACTACTACTACTACCACCACTACTACTATTACTACTAGTCGAATCTTCTGAAGATTTGTAATTGTGCTCCAAAGTTGCGTAATCAAAGTGATATTATCATGTCAGATAATTCCCTAAAGAACAAAGTAATTCGTAATTCTTTGTTTGTTCAGATGTTTCTCTCAGTAAAACTCAGATTTTTTGACGATTTTCAGTTTTCTTTTTTCTATTCGATATTTTTTTGATAACCATGATAATTGGTAAATGGTAACTTATCATTTAAGCTTTGCAAGTCCTTTTCCTTATTATAAGTGTTTTGCAAATACTTTTCAACATGTGTTGCAAAAGTATTGAATTTCACTTGTTTTTCACATTTCGGTACACAAATAATTTATGGTCTCAAAGATTTTAGTTAAAAGTAGATGGCATGGGGAGATATTGTGGTGTATAGAATATATACAGAATCGAATCTCAGGTACCAGTCCTACCAGAACAGCTGGAACAGCATTGAATGCCACTGAACCCAAGGGAAAGTGATTATATTCTTTTTTCTAATGTTGACGGTACAGGCCAACAAAGTTTCTAGTTAATCTGCCCCAAAGTGAAAAAATGGAGGTGGAAAAACCATGATTCTTGGAATGAAGAAGCAGAAAAAAAAGAACAACAGCGAGTTAACACGGCATGTTTGCTTCTGGGAGGCATAATTAGCAGTCAGCAAGGAGTGGTTGTGTATAGAAGAGCTTCACGGAAACTCATGAAGAGGTAACACAGAGATGATGGGATGTGACAGAAGAGAACAATGAGTGAGGAGGAAGAAATTTGTGGCATGAAGCAAAATTATTTTTTTCTTTCTAAACTGAGCAAGCAAGAATACAGGTAAGATTAAGTATTTGATGGTATGAAAACTAACCAAAGGACATTATGCAAGGTGCTGTATGATCACTACAAGTTAGCAATACTCCGAAAAATAGAGAGGACGTGGTTGACCAGATATTCCATCGGGTTTAGGGGAATGCAACAACAGATGTCGAGATAACAGAAAATCACATATGTAAAGCAAACGAACGACTCGGAGAGAACTTGACACCAGAACGAGAAGGAATTTCCACCATTTTCCTTAAAAAGACAAAAGATGATCATAGCAGAAACAATGATGTGGCTCACAAGACAAAGCCTGGAAGAAATTGGCATTGTGGGAGCTCACAAGATGGTGTGTGTATAACCAGTACACAGATGAGGATCTTAGCTCCTGCCTAAGCAGTGTAGAACAGTAAGATTAACATCACTTGTAATAGAAGTCTCGAAAAGAATGATTGAGTAACACATATCAAAACACATGACCAACATTAGATAAAGTATATCAGCGAAGGCCATCATGGCTTTGTACCAAGTGAGAGTACGCAAACCAACCTATTTATGTACATGACACTTATATACAAGTAGTGACGATAGGTACTTCTTTTCTTGACTTTGTCAAACATTGTGTAAAGTATTTGATAAAAAAAAGATTACGGAGATCTGATAGCGAAAGGAGAAATAAACAATGATAAAGGATGAATTAAGAAGATGGATCAAGGAGCTTCAAACGTGCAGAAAATTTATTGTAGTATATGGAAGATGATTTATCAGGTGTGCCACAAGGAAAGGTACTAGCCTCAGTCTTGTTTTACATAATGATAAAAGGTATAGAAAAAGAGCTGAAAGACAGTACAGTCAGATGTTCTGTGTATGACGCCAAAATTACTAATATGATCAGATCAAAAGGCATAAGGAAAATAGAAAAAACAGTGTGTAGAAAGGCATCCAAAAACCTAACTGAATTTAAGACAGAAATATCTTTAACTAGTTACGGAGTGATGAACAGTATAACTAACTTCTTGCAACAGGCCAACAAGTTAAGAAAATATCAAGTGTTAGTGTTTAGATAAACGAAACAATGGAATCTAAAGACCACATTAAAAAAAGAAATGTACCTGTCAGTTCAGGTCATGTAGGATAAGATTTTTTAACTACGAGAGATGAAAAGCTTATGATAAAGGTTTTCATTGTTTATAAAAAAAAAAAACTATGGAATACTGCTGTAGTGTATGGCCACCAACTAAGTGGCCAGAAATGAATAAGCTGGAGAGAATTCAGGGAAATCTTAAAAGTAAATCTAAATGGAAATGTAACACACAAAGTTCCACGAATAAGTTAATAGAACCTAAGCGATACTCAAGAATGATTGAAAATTCATACTAGATAACGAGTAGATTGAATCGAGGGAAAATTTTAGGATGAAAATAAAAACGTTGCAGCTTAAGAAAATTCAATGGAAAACATCAAAAAGGCACTAAGGAGAAGTTTTCGAGATTCTCTTAGGAGAGACTTTAATGTCTGGCCTTAAAAAGATTAGCAACATGAAGACTGTAAACACTCAGACCTTCAAAAGAAGACTTGACAAACGGCTGAGAACAGTACCGGATGTGCCCAGGGTAGAGTTATGCAATGTGTGTGTGTGTGTGTGTGTGTGTGTGTGTGTGTGTGTGTGGCTGCAGGGAACAATATCGTAAATTCGGAAACGCATACGGTAAGGGCTACGTGTTTTCCCAGCCTCAAGCAAACTCGACGCAGGTAATTTCTCTCTCTCTCTCTCTCTCTCTCTCTCTCTCCCTCTCTCTCTCTCTCTCTCTCTCTCTCTCTCTCGCTCTAACAATAGCAATATCTTGCGTAGTCAGCTCCTTCATTGCTAATCAAAGAATCAACGAAGCAGTTCTATACACAATCTGGAGAACGCTTGTTCTTTGACAAATCATCACCTTGTAAACTTCAGGATATGTCTGCCTATCAGTGAGCACCTGCCACACTTGATGGCAGTGTACACGGGTCGTAATACTTCGTTTTCCATCTGGGGTGAACAGAAAAGAAAAATCTTGGAGCAGGACTTCATTCATTTTACAAACTACCGATGGCGTAATATCAGGTGACTGGTGTGTGCATGGAATACTCAGTGTAATCAAGTAATAATAACTCGAGTCATCTAACGTTATAACTTACCCAGGTATCGTAGTCCTTAAATCAATAGGGAGGGAGAGGGCGGGTTGTCGTTAGCAAACAGCTGCCAAAGATTGAGAAATTTCGTGAGAAAATCTAATGCAATTCTTGCTCCGCGTGCTTGCTTGCTTGCTTGCTTGCCTGCTTCTTACCCACGGTTTCTGCAGGAAATCCCGTCACTGGCTCGAGGCCACATGAGGGGCGTCAGAGTTATGAACACTGTCGATGATATATGAGGCTGTGTGAAGCAAGAATAATGGCACAGACTGACGGTGATTTATTAACTCGGCCAATTCCTTCGCGCGGGAGGAGAGAACAAAGGACACACGCGCTGTATCAAGGTAACAGTAGTTTTACGACAGTAGAGGATGAGGAGACTGTACATATGGCGCTCTGGAATGCCTTACGTCTTTCACGGAGGAATCCAGTGGATAAACTCTCATTATAAGATCAGGGAGGATGCTATCACGTGTGGCGGGGTGGCGACGGGAATGAATAAAGGCAGCAAGTATGAATTATGTACATGTGTACATATCTGTATGTCTGTGTATGTATGTATATATATGTATACGTTAAAATTTATTGTTATGTATATGTGCGTGTGTGGACGTGTATGTATATACCTGTGTATGTGGGTGGATTGGGCCATTCTTTCGTCTGTTTCCTTTCGCTGATGCGGGAGACAGCGACAGAGTATAATAAGACAAATTATATATATATATATATATATATATATATATATATATATATATATATATATATATATATATATTTTATACTAATCGCCATTTCCCGCATTAGCGAGGTAGCGTTACGAACAGATGATGAGGACTGGGCCTTTGAGGGAATATATATATATATATATATATATATATATATATATATATATATATATATATATATATATATATATATAATCACTGGGGATAGGGCGTGGTAATATGAAATATGTGTTGTTGATAGAGATGAAGAGGGTGTGCTGAAATGATTTAAACATAGTGGGAAAATGAGTGAGGAAAGGTTGACAAAGAGGTGGTATGAGTCGGAAGTGAAGGGGAAAAGGAAGAGAGACGTAATTGTAGATACAAGGATGGAGTGATAAAGGTTTTGAGCGACTGGGGCCTGAACATGCAAGAACGTGAATGTGGTATACAGGGGTCGACGTCTTCTCGGTGGACTGAACCAGGACATTTGAAGCGGCCCTAGGAAACCATGGAAAGTTCTGTGAGGCATGGTTGTGGATAGGGAGATGTGGTTTCGATGCTTTATACATGACTGCAAGAGACTTCATGTGAGCGAATGCGTTATTTCTTCGTCTGTTCCTGCCGCTACCTGGCTCATACTTTATTGGCGTTTCCCGTATGAGCGAGGTAGTGCCAAGAACAGACTGCAATGCAAATTCTATTGAGCTACGAAAGGTATATGATGAATGTATGAGTCTTAACCTTTGATCACCTTAAGTCAGCTACGCAGTGTACAAAGGAGTGAAAAAGGCGTAGAGATTTCTCTGATTCATAGATACGACATTCGAATTTCTCTAAAAGATTAATCCATTCTCATTAGTTTACTGAAGGGCCCCCATCTAGGATACTGTGATCAACTTTGGTCGTCTTGTTTGAAAAGACACGGCAGTGAGCTACCAAAATGATTTTCTGATTGAAAAAGAAATTCCTATGAGGGCTACTGAGGCGAATTCAAAACATCTACATAAGGAAAGTGAAGATTAAGAAGCGGTTGCTAATTACTCAAAATCTTCATAGAAAGTGAGAATCTCGATCTAAGCAAGTGTTTAAGGTTAGCTTTGTCTGATTACACTCGTAGTAACGGATGCAAACTCGAAGACGAAGAGTTTTACTTCGAATATTGGAAAATACTTTTTCTTCAACGGGACTATTGATATTCGGAATAATTATCGAATTACTGTGATTGTAAGCAGTCCTAAAAGAATAGACTTGAAGTATTTGCTTCAAGTCGAGGATCAACATCATTAGTGCCTCCTTAAGGATATTTCTCCTTATGTCATCTGTACGCTTTCCTGCCTTTGATTAGTGAAGCTGTGTCTCGTATCTTACAGTATCACAACCTGCCTCAGCAGGACCCAGTGGTCTCTTGCTGTTTGCAGATCTTTATAAGCCTTTGTTATGGAGGAAATTCGCTGGTCATAAAAAACAAAAATCCTTAATATGTCGTTTGAAATTACTGGTAAATAGATTTTTCCTTTCTGAGGCAACGTGAGCCGGTTATAAATCCCTCTCTTCCCCAGAGGATAGCTATACTGTGGTGCTGAGATAAGGAAAAGGACGTTTCTTGCCGGGTGGTGTAATGAGGCAGTGAACCAACTGTGGTCAGAAGTTGAAGGACATTGTGTGTGAATCGACAGGAACAGAAGGACGTTGTGGTTGTACGGCCCAAAGTGTGTTTACTTTGGATGATGCTCAAGGATTGGCTGCTGCTGTTCGTGTATCCTTCATTCCCTGAACAGCTAAGCTGTGGAGTTCTCTCTCATATTTTGTATTTTCTTCTTCATATAACTTTTCCTCCTTTAAATGTCAGTTATCATGAACACTCGCAGAAACCTTATTAGTTTATGCTTTCTTTGCCCTTTCATTATTTCCTTTCACCCGAGATCGTCATAAAGGGGAATGTTATTTGCACGTGCCATATCGGTCACCATTAAGAAGGAAAAAAAAAAAAGGAAATGTCTGCGGCACCAATTTGATTTCCAGAGCTGCAGCCAAAATATGCATCAGTCAAGCACACGTGTTGCTCCACACCAACTGTCTGCTCCTCTTGCATGTATGTTATGAAGTTACACCATCAGGACCACTTGCCTCTTCCACCGCACCTTAAGAGCTGAGGTTGTATTATATAAGTAAAGACGTGAAATTATATCATTAGCCTCACCCTCCCGGCTTATCGTCCTGCAAGAACTCTTACAAATCGGAGCTTTACAGCCCTAACTGCTTAGCCACTTCTCTTCCTCATATAGACGCAGAGATTTAGAATTAGATACAGGTGACAAGGCGAAGGACTATAACAATCCGTTTGCCATGAACTCTGTGGGGAAACTTAAGTATAAAATCACCAGCGTGGGGAAGAGGAAAGGCTCACGACTTGTTCATGAGGTTTCTTTAAGCTGTTTCAAGACTTGTCCAGCATGGTTGAGACCGTCTTCTCTACGATGGTTTCTCCCAATTGTTATAGTTTCGTTATGGATCCATGGAGAAGTGGATCTCGGCGAGGTATCCGTGAAGTTGTACCAAACACTAGAATAAATGATGATCTTATCACCTGGTGGGCTTCATATGACTCTCTGTAGCATTTTGTTCATCAGTTTACCTGATCGTAGCGGTTGACATGGTGTTTGGAACAGCTACCCAGGGCGAAGGGTGGAACACAATTCCCCTTTGTCCGACTCGCAGGGAGTGTTTCTTCTTTTTATTGAGATGCGTGTAAATGTAAGTTTAATGCCATCTCGGAGATCTAGTTCGAATATTTCTTTATTCCTTGAGTCTGTCACTGCTTAAAGATTAAATAACAGATTTTTTGACTTGGGGATGTTGCTCCTGTGACAGTGTTGACCAGAAAGCTTACACTGGATGGATAATGCAGATAAGGATGTCAACCTCAGGGTATGCATTCAGTGCTCGGAAGAGGCGAGTGACTGTGGCAGCACGGCAGGATTTGTCTAAAAGCTAGAGGCTGTGCCAGACCTTAGTGACGTCGATTTTGATGAGGTTAAGTGATCCATCACCGATTTTGACGAAGGCTGTATAAATATACTTGCAGCAAAATGGTCGTATGCTTCAAGTACGTGAGGAAGTGTCGTTTGATTTTGTATTTCTGGGAACCAATAACTTGACTGATAGAGTGAAGTCTTGAGGGTTGGAGGCCTGCTAAATGCTCCAGCTGCTGTGGACCTTCTAGAAACCAGGGCAAAGTCTGGAGTGATGATTGTGCCTTTGGTAGGAAGCACCACAAATGATATACTGGAAGGTCTTACCTGGATCTTAATGACCTCTTCTGAAGTCACAGCCCTGACTCCTCTGGCAAGGAGGGCCTTTGTTGACTGATTAGTACGTCCATTTTACTGTGTATTGGATGGACAGGTACGAGGTAAAAGTTATTTGTAAGAGACAGAAAGGGGAACAAGATGTTTAGATGATCTGTTGTAAGACATACCTTGTTTGCTGGAAGATGTAGTGTGCTTTCGAGGACTCTTGGAGGTTTTTGCTAGGCACAAGGTCTCCACAGCTGCATTGGCAAGCGAGATCCCTCCCGTTTCCCCTGGAAATAACTCGTTGTCCATACTTTTCCTCCGTTTGCCCAGCGATAGATCAGAGGCCTCTCTCGCAGAAGGGACGAAGATTGTAAACAGTAGCTGTGAGTTAGTTGTACAAGGTTATTAACGTCTTGGTGAGGCAGGCGCCACGCTGCGGCAAGAACATTGAACCTGTGAATGGCTAGAGTCAATCAAGTTAGCACGGGAAATGATCACTCGGAATCCGCATCTCCCACGATTGCTCAGGCATCAACTCGTCACAAATTATCAACGTGTCAGGATCTCGAACCTGAGTTGGATGTAAAGGGTACACGCGTGAAGTGGGAGCCCGAGAATGATCCTTGTCTACGGACTCTGGGCTGAGTATGGTCTGGGTCTCTTAAACTCGAAGATAAGGCAGATTCCTCCTACTCCTAGTGACTTGTAGTGTTTCAGTAGGATGGTGCTTCATTAATGCTGTTTGACTACAGGCTGGGTTCTAGAAATAGATGTCAGAGGCGGAGGTTCTCACTGTAAGTCGATTTCACTCTCGTTGCTTTCAGCCGTGATCAGCCTCTTGAAATAAGTTACAGTAGCAAGACTGCTACTTCAGATTCCCAGCAGCAGGATGTACACACACACACACACACACACACACACACATATATATATATATATATATATATATATATATATATATATATATATATATACCGTCATCCTTTTAACCCCTGACATACCTGAATCCAAGCTTCACCCTCCCGTCACCCTGAAAGGTCAAACACTCCGACATAAAACCCCATCTATACTGGACATCACACACATGGCTTTCACTCCCCACACCACAGTATCAACGCGAAGGCCATACACAAACTACACGCCCCTTCACCACACTTACATGTACTAAATTTGGACGAAAAAAAAATTGTCTTAATGCCATCTGCCAACACTTTATCCGCTTCATCTTAAACTGCACCTCACCTGCCTTGTTATCCACTCCGTCCAGACCAAACATATCACAACTGCAAATCACAGAAAAGATAGTTCTCAAGAGCAGTCATTGCCTGCCCAGCAACACGTGCATAAACACAATTCCAGTACAATTTCACGTCAGCATGCAATACATAAACCTGCTTCACATTTCAACAGCCTCTCCTCACAGATCCCCTCCCCTTTCGCTCCAACACTGACGTAGCATACACACTGAGACGACCTTACAAGTACTAGATAATCTACCTCCCCACCCGGTTATAAAAAGTCACCACTCCACTAGACATACATCCATCTGAAACTGCACTCTCCAGACGTATGCGAGTATGCCTTTCTCGCCTGCACCTTGGACACCACCCATCTCTACAACATTAGAAACACTGATTCAGCATTCACAAGACCACCGATACCCAAGATGCTACTTCCATACCGAAGACACGGAGCATTGACTCCCCAGTTATTCTGTGCTCTCCCCAAGAGACACGCATGCAACTTCACCACACTTTTTCCGCCTGGTGGACTAGGCTGGCTCCTGGAACGGTACAATTCTCACAGAAATGGGCCTATGGAACAGGAAGTTAAAGTATTAACTTTTTGCAGCCCTAACACCGCTTGTAAGGGTCCCCTGCAGCTTCTATGGAACAGGAAGTTAAAGTATTTACTTTTTGCAGCCCTAACACCGCTTGTAAGGGTCCCCTGGCAGCTTCAAGGCTGCATTCCACACGTCAGGAGGGTGAGTTGAGATTCGTAGCGGGAGGCAAGGTCGTGTTTTCTCCTGCTGATGATGATATACAGCTTTGTCAGAGGTGACTTCTCACTTCCCGTGTTACTACCTGCAGGAGCACGCGCACATGCATACACAAGGCGCGCAGGGAACAGAGTGAATTGGAACGATATGGTATACCGGGGTCGACGTGATGTTAGTGGACTGAACTAGGGCATTTGAAGCGTCTATGGTAAACCATGGAAAGGTCTCTAGAGCCTAGATGTGGATACGGAGCTGTGGTTTCGGTGCATTACACATGACAGCTAGAGACTGAAGGGGAACGAATGTGGCATTTTTTGTCTGTTTTTCTGGCGCTACCTCGCTGAAGCAGGGGATAGCGATGCAGTTTTCCTGTGGGGCGGGGTAACGACAGGAATGGATGAAGGCAAACATGAATATGTACATGTGTATGTATGTAATGTCTGCGTATGTTTATGTGCGTATGTGGGCGTTCATGTATATGTGTATAGGAGTGGATGGGTCATTCTTCGTCTGTTTCCTGGCGCTACCTCAATGACGCGGGAAACAGCGATCATGTATAATGATAATACTAATATTGATATATATATATATATATATATATATATATATATATATATATATATATATATATATATATATATACAATTTTTTTGCGATATATAAAAGATAGAAAATGAAAAAAGGGAAAAAAAGGCACTTGGAAAGTTGTTTTTCCCATTTCAAATCATTCGGCCCATTATGGGCCCTCCTGAATATGTAGTGACGAGAGAGAGAGAGAGAGAGAGAGAGAGAGAGAGAGAGAGAGAGAGAGAGAGAGAGAGAGAGAGAGAGAGAGATTGTGTTAACTTTGCATTTGACTTTCATGGTCCTAAGTGTCACCCCGCCATGTAACTTGTCCTGAGGGATTAAGGTCTGATGTTTTGTGGCAACGTCACCAACTTCTTAAATTTTTTCAGTGATATTCTTTTGCGTCTGAGATTCCATTTATGGTTGGTTGATGAACTTGAGAGAGGGATACGGGGGAGCGAGTGACGCCAACAGTAATTTATTGGGTAAATACCAACATTGTGAGCTGGTAATTGTGGTATAAGATTGTGGTGGTGGTGGTGGTGGTGGTGGGAAAGTCAGGCGTCACCTGGAGGAATTGGTACTGACGATGTAGAAACCACAAGGTACACCTTCGAGTCTGAGTATCATTGCAGGAGACTTGAAGGCGCTAAGGTAGAGAGAGAGCTTATTGTGTGTTAGACCACGAGCTGCTTCCATGACGTGCTCTCGATGATCCCCAGATATACGAGGGTGGCGAGACCCAGGCCACGAGGGTGGCGAGACCCAGTTCACGAGGGTGGCGAGACCCAGGTCACGAGGGTGGCGAGACCCAGGTCACGAGGGTGGCGAGACCCAGGTCACGAGGGTGGCGAGACCCAGTTCACGAGGGTGGCGAGACCCAGTTCACGAGGGTGGCGAGACCCAGGTCACGAGGGTGGTGTATGGGAGACGAAGATGAGAGACTCGTGAAGAAGACGGCCGTGCCATCGCTGGCTGACCCAACAGACCTGAGACGAGGGAAGAATGTGTTGGTCGGTCGGTCGGCGGAGACCCGAAGTAGGTGGGACTTGGGTCGTTATGGTCAAGATGACTTCCTCTGGGCTGTGACCTCACTTTTGCTGGTGAGAATTTGTGACCTCGGTGAGGTTAAGTCACATATTAGAGCACTGTTCCCAAAGGAAAGGTGGAAAGGTCAGGTCGAGTTTGCAGTGCCACCAAGTGCGTTCAACTGCTTTAGCATCGCTGAGCTGGTGATGGTGTAACGTCGTGAGGGAGGACTGTTCATCTGAAGGATTGGAATTTGGTTTGGGGGTTCTGAGAAGAGTTTAGGAAACTCTTTGTTGGACACAATTGCTTTATTCAAAGATTACGTGATAAAATATGGTTTATATGTCTCGGATTTGTACGTAAGGGAGTTTTTGAGATCAATGAAACTTCATAATCTTCCACCTCAAGAGATTATCGGGTTGAGAGGAGGCATAATCCTCCACCTCGAAAGTTTTTAAGAGGGTGAGAGGCAGGCATAATCCTCCAACCTAGGCCTTCAAGAGTGGAGAGAGACTAGGCAGTACCCTCTAACTCAGGAGTGAGAGGCAGACATAATCCTCTAACTCACACGTTTTAAGACGGTGAGATGCAGGCATAATCCTCCAGCTCACGAGCTCGGAAAGTTGAGAGACGAGCAGAATCTTCCAGCTCAAGAGTTTAGGGAGTGAGGCAGGAAGAAGATTCCTCCAACCCAGGAGTTTAAGGGGTGTGAGGGACAGGTGTAATTCTTCAGCTCAGGAGTTTAAGACCGTGAGAGGCAGTCAGTCATCCAAATCTAATTATGATTCTTGCTGTGTGACATCGATGCTGTGGACTATGAAGCCTCACTTGGGAAAAGTATCGTCATGCAGTACTGGACATGAATAAAAATGTGCCTGATATGCCAGCGGTGATCAAAGAGGAACTGCAAGACAGAGAGAAGGTAAAGTGAAGTTACAATACAGGACGAAGATCTCGACAGATCCTGAGGATTATCGTTTCATGTGCTTAATAACACGATCAGAAGGTGAGGAGACGTTACAATATTTTCCAAACATCTGTGAATAAATGACTGTATACATAAACACCAAAGATCACTAGCTAAGAGGCTGGATCTTAAGGAAGAAATGCTTCTGGAGGAGAGGCCTCGGCCGGATATGTGGTTGTAATTATTTGCTGAAAGTATTTTGGTCTTGCTTCGATGATTATCTCTCGAGAACTGCACGAAGCAGCCATGTAAGATATACACGGTCATGCAGTTTTGATACGTCGTGTCTGGTCTCAAAGTGGTGACCAGGGCAGAATATATAACAGGTATCTGTTTGAGGAATCGAATAAAT
Organism: Panulirus ornatus; assembly: GCF_036320965.1. Lineage (NCBI taxonomy): Eukaryota > Metazoa > Arthropoda > Malacostraca > Decapoda > Palinuridae > Panulirus > Panulirus ornatus. Next base: position 22,474,760 of record NC_092224.1, on the reverse strand, counting down.
TGGTTAAAAACACAAACCTGTTTACCTGTTCTTCAAGTTAGTTGTGCAGCCACAGAGAAAATTCTCCCTGCTTCAGTTGCAGCATAAAGACTCATCTCCCTTGCACATGAACGGGGCTCTGGATCTTATGAGTCCTTGACCTATGTCTGTTTAAATACTATCTCGTGTTTCTCCAGCCTGATGGCTACTTGTTTTGAAAATGAAGACAAAGTGTGAAAACAGTGGATCAGTGTTTTACCGAATATACTATGAAACGCATCAGAGAATTGAAACGCATTTCTTCCTACTAAAGCTTCGAAATGCATGTATCTTTTTTTATGCTCCGGGATATATTTTCAATTACTTCGAATGAACTAATACCATATGATGCAAGGATGTAAAGTGGATTTCCAACATGTAGTAAATAGAAGCTTCCAAAAGAGGATTAACCACATGGATTTTAAAGGGATTTAATAGTTTTAGAAACTGGGGGTTCATGAGAGACTGGGAGCTGAGTCAATTGAGTTTCTTATGACAGTTTTTTTTACGATACACGTATTACAGAGTGAAGTCATACCTTTCTTGAAGTGTGAATCGTTCCCACTTTCTCCTTCTAAGTGCTGATTTTGATATTCTTTCAAGATGTGTTTCATGTGGCGCGAGCTCTGGTGTTTTGCGTAATATGAGAACAGATTCGACCCAACCGATCATTCGAGGAACCTCGTTCAGGCAGTGCCCGGCTGGTGAGTAAGCCTGAAGATCACATATCTTTTCATTCTCGTGTTGATATCCACGATCCACTGGTGGCAGAATCACATTCATCACTGTCCTCACGTGAATAAGTACACTTGGAACTTCTGTGAAGTGTAGCAGGTTCTAATGTGGTATGGTAAGGGAGATGGTCATCTTGCCTCGTCTGAACTACGTCTGTGATGGAAAGTGAAGCAGATCTTGCTGGATTATAGCGTCACTATACCATGTAGCGAGACTTGTGCCATATATTTTCTGACAAAATCCTGTGCACAACGATGAATGTCCGCTTACTTGCTTCATGTAGAAAAGTTGAGAGTTGCCTGTGCATGTAACTTGGCTATTTTCCAATCCGTTTGTCTCTTAAATCAATATTATTTTGAAAGTAAACGAAGAGTAAACAATGTTTTAGATACACGTTATGCTTTCGGCGGGAAACATGACGTATTTACGCAAGTTGATACGCAAACATTGTCAATAAACATTTTAACCTCTTTTAGAATCAGACAAGTTTCCTTTGTGAACACAGCGTTACAGCCCTTCAGCACAACGGAACATTCCTTAGGTATGATGATTTGGCCTTTGACCTGATCCTTAAGTACCAGGTCTAAGGTCACGCCATCGTACTCAAAGGTCGTCCCGTCGTGCTAGAGGGTCATATCGCGTTGTTAAAAGGTCGTGGCGTTGTCTACAAGGGTTTCAAGAGTTTATTGCTACGACCAATTGACACTGTTAACAATATACATTACCGTAATATTTCTTTTATAGCTATACCTAATTTGCTCTCCTCCTTGGCGAGGTAGCGTCGAAACAAAAGAAAAATGGCCCCCATTGCACACCCTGTTATACCTCCGATTAATCAAGGATTATGACTGCTTCGCCCAGAGCTCTGCTGCTCAGAAGACAGAGAGCCTGACCAGAAGTAAATCGAAGGTACACGATATGAAAGACCGTACTTTGTTTGTTTTTCATGAACCCTGGAGGGATAATTGTACTGAGTCTAATATTCCTAACGTATTTATATATTTCACCAGTCTCTCTCTCTCTCTCTCTCTCTCTCTCTCTCTCTCTCTCTCTCTCTCTCTCTCTCTCTCTCTCTCTAATGCAACAAAAAGGAAGATACTGAGATGTGAACATCTAGGGAGCTATGCCCACTAGCCATCAGAGTGAGTGTCTGTATGCAGTAGAGTCTAGATGCTTCGTGTCGAGCCCCATTTTCTTCATCTGCAAAAATGGCGCCATGATGTTTAGACCTTGGTGCTGGAATGTATGATTGAACCATTAGATTGTGGGAATATTGTCTGTTTTAGATCCTTGGAAGTGGGCATGGCAGCGAATGGAACGATGGAAGTGGTAGTGAACCAAAAGGTGGGTGAGGGGGCGAAGGTTCCGGGAGCGCTGAGGAATGTGTGGGGAGAGAGATCGTAATGTTACGTTGGAGGGCATTGAGGATACAGTAGTCCCAGTAGTATTATACGGATGCGAGGCTTGGGCTATACTATGATGAGGATGTGGAGAGGAGGGTAGATGTGTTGGAAATGAAATATTTCAGGACAATATGTAGTATGAGATGGCTTAAGTAAGTAATAACAGGGTTAAGAGAGATGTGTGGTATTAAAAAGTGTGGCTTAAGAGAGCTGAAGAGGTTGTGTTGAAATGGTTTGGACATATGGAACGTCTGAGTGAGGAAACGTTGGCAAAGAGGATATATGTGCCAGAGGTAACAAGAATGAGAGAGAGAGAGAGAGAGAGAGAGAGAGAGAGAGAGAGAGAGAGAGAGAGAGAGAGAGAGAGAGATTACCACCTAGTGGTAAGTAGGAGAGAAACAAGATCTTACCAGAGAAGAAAAAAGGTGAAAAGTATATGAGTAGTTTTGTTTCGTGATCTTGGCTTCACGGAACACAACAAGGGTACTACTACTACTACTACAACTGTAGTTTCCTTACCGGCAGAATTGGAGCGGAAATCGCATTAGCGTGTGCGGAAATTTTTTTTTCTTTGATAGACTGGCGTGCGAAAGTAAAAGAAAATGCAAAGGAATAACTAAGTACCTTTGTGTTGGCCTCGTGAAGTTATGAGTACTCGGGATGAAGTGTGTGTGTAGCTGACACGTGGAACAGCTTAACATATGAAGGGAGGGTACGAAAGCTACTTTCTTGGACTTTGTATCACACTCGACCCTTGTTTCTCACACGGGCGCAGCGTTGGTGATGAATAACATGAATACATTTAGATATATTGCACTTGGATACACTGCGAGCTACTGTATTAACAATATTCTACAATTACAATATGCTTGGAAATATTCTGGCTCTTTACTGTCATGTTACCAGAAAACCTTCATACTCCATGCTTGGACTATTTCCAATCTCGGAATCGTCCCATATATCGAAATCATCACAAATCTTGGAGCCATTCCTAATCCTGGAACCATTCCTAATCTTGGAACAACTCCTAATACTGAAATTATTCTATTACTATGCAAAGGTAATCATTTCCCAGTGATCGCTTAAAGAAGAGAAATATTATTCCCAGGAAAGTTTCGTACTGATTAATGCATTATTTTTGCATCCTTTTGACTAAAAATCATACTGTCTTTTGTTGATTTTATTTTTTGTTCTCATCTCAGCACAATTCTCCGTTTCCTCTCCATGCCTCTCCATGTCCCCATGTTTCAGCAGTCTACTCTCACTTCTTCGGCGATCATGCACTCTCGTCCCTCCTCCCTGCGTCTTCGCCTCTCACCCCAGTTCACGGTCCCGTTTTCCTTTATTCTTCGCCTCTCCTCGTCGCCTCTTCCATCTCCCAGATGGTTTTCCACTGTTGTTTGTATTATGACACTTCTCGCTTCGCTGCACCTCCCCACCCTTGCTTCTTCACGCTATCTTCTCGCCATTTCGCTCTTGTCTCCGCCTGTCCTCCCAGCTCTGCCATTCCTCTACCTCACACTCCACTTCACTCCTTTCCCTCCTCCTTGAAATCTTTCTTCGCTTCCCCGCCCTTCTTCTCCTCTCCCTTTTCCCTCGTGTTCTCCCTGCTTCTCATACGCACTTGCCTGTTATCATTCTTTGTCTACTGTTTCCATACTTCTCCGTCCTTTTTCTTTTTTCTCTTACCCTTTTTATTTCTCCGTCCTTCTTCTCCACTTCCTTCCGTCTCTCTCTCTCTCTCTCTCTCTCTCTCTCTCTCTCTCTCTCTCTCTCTCTCTCTCTCTCTCTCTCTCTCTCTTGCCTTTTCCTTCTCCGTTCTTTTTACTTTCCTTCTTCCCCCCTGTTCCCATCTGTCCCTTATTTACTCTTCTCTGCTTGTTTTAGTTTTCTATCTCTGTTTATCGTTTCTCTCTCTCTCTCTCTCTCTCTCTCTCTCTCTCTCTCTCTCTCTCTCTCTCTCTCTCTCTCTCTCTCTCCAGCTCTCGCTGGTCCTCTCCTCCCTCCTCCCTCTCCTCCAACCTCTGTCTCCCACTGTGAGTTAATCTCTTTTTCTGTCTTTTCATTAATTCTTTGTTTCCTACTCTCGGGTAGGTAGCTGTGTCTTCATTTTTATAGAGTTTTCGGATCCTCTCTCTCTCTCTCTCTCTCTCTCTCTCTCTCTCACTCACTACTACTTATTCCTCTGCACCTTTGTCTCTTACTTTTGTTTTTTCCTTTATCCATTTTCCTGTCCTTCCATCTTGTTCCTTTTCTCCTGCCATTTTTCCTATCCATCTGCAGCCATAATTTCCCCTCTTACTTTTTTATCCCTTTTTCCTGTTTCTCCGCCCATCTTCGTTTTTTCTTAGTCCCTCTTCTTGACACTCTTTACCTGTCCTTCTACCTCCCTCTTTGTTACTCTTCTGTCTACTTCCCTCACCATCCATCTTTCTCTCCCTCTTCATCCCATTATACCTGTTCACTTTTCTTTACCCTCTTAAACCACCTTTCTTATTCTTTTTCGCTTCCTCTTCAGTAGTTTGCACCTCTCCACAACAACTCTCACACCTCCTCTTTACCCTCCATTCCTTTCCCACTCATCCCAGACCCTTCGCCCCTCGGATGCGCCATCGTGACCAGGTGTTCGTTTCACACAACAGGTTCGCATGCACTACCACAAACTGGGCCGCAACCAAGGCAGCATGGTCATCGAAGTCCTGGAGGAGGACCCTAAGGGACGCATCCACCTGTTAGAACAGATCCACGGAAACAAACGGGAGAAATGGCAGCGCCTCGTCCTCCAGATACCCCACTACATACGTAGCAGGTAAGGTGCAGTGAGTGCCGGGTGACGAGATTATGGTGGATGGTGTCCGTAGGAGGGTGGATGGAGAGCTCCAGGTGAAGCCTCGACTCTTAGCAGTGTGAATGGAGAGCTCCAGGTGAAGCCTCGACTCTTAGCAGTGTGAATGGAGAGCTCCAGGTGAAGCCTCGACTCTTAGCAGTTTGGATGGAGACCTCCAGGTGAAGCCTCGACTCTTAGCAGTGTGGATGGAGAGCTCCAGATGAAGCCTCGACTCTTAGCAGTGTGGATGGAGAGCTCCAGATGAAGCCTCGACTCTTAGCAGTGTGGATGGAGAGCTCCAGGTGAAGCCTCGACTCTTAGCAGTGTGAGGGAAGCTTAGAGGTAAGGCGTATCGTTGATAGAAGCTCAGTGCCAAGTGAAGGATATTGCAGGAAAATGCGAGGGTTCCGTGAGAGGGTAGAGTGCCATCCATAGAAGGTCACTGGCATGTAGAGGGATAGTGTGACAAAGCATTGCGCCAAGTGATTCCCCTCGCTAAGTGAAAAACAGTGCTAGATGATGGAGTGCTAAGTGATGGAGAATGCGAATGCTTGGCGAAGGAGAGTGTTGAATGGTGGAGAGTGTTGAAGGATGGAGGGTGCCACGTGATGAGCAGTGCCGGGTAGGGGCAGTGGTAACAGAAGAGTGGCACGAAGAGAGACGCGTTACTTGTTGGCAAGATAGTGCCGCTGGAGGGCTGGTACTCGAAGAAGGACAGCGCCAGTCAAAATACTAGAGGGCGAGAAGAGAGGAAATATGAAGGCGAAAGAACGTCTCTACCGACACAGAGGAAATTGCAAAGGAGGGAGGATGTTATGGACCGAGCGATAGAGGAGGAATAGCGGATCTGCTGGTAGGTACAGCTCTGCCAGCAGGGGGGTGACAGGTGGTGCATTAGTCATTGACGAGCCAGGGATGGTATCCGGAGATCGGCAGTTGTTTGGAGATAACAGGACCTCGCAAGGTGCGGTGCTGTGTGAGACGGAGTGCCAGTACAGGAACGGTGGGAGATGTGGCACGTTATCCAGGGAATCTGGTAAACACAGGTGCCACATGGCATTAAGAAAGACATAGTACCAATTGAGGGAAAGTAGTAGGGGAGGAGAATGTCACTGGAGTGTTGGACGACAGTGCCATGTGAGATTACGGGATGAAAGGCAGTTCCATGGGATGGACGATGCCAAGTGAGAGGTGACTGGGAGTGAGAGTGCATGGGGAATGATTTTGTCAAATGTGAGACAGTTTTAGGCGATAGATTATGCCACATTAGAGAAGTACAAACTTAGGGTGAGAAATGGGTGCCAGTTGAGTGATGGTACGGACGGATAGAATTTCTAAAAGTAAAGGTGACGCTGGGATAGAGACAATACCAGTCGAAGTAGAGAGAGAGAGAGAGAGACAGGAACGGTGACAAGAGAAAGATAGTGTCAGGTACATTTGTATTGTGCCGGAAAAGACATTGTGGAGAGAGAGAGAGAGAGAGAGAGAGAGAGAGAGAGAGAGAGAGAGAGAGAGAGAGAGAGAGAGAATGTTATCTTGTGAGAGTTAGTTGAGGTACAGTGTAAGTGTTGCAGAAGTGTCAGGGCGAATGAGATATACTTCCAAGTGAAGAGCAAGTGTCAGGTGAGATACGGTGCCTGACGAACGACATTGCCAGAGGAGGTACAATGTCGCGATAAGATCGGTGCAAGGCAAGGGAGAAGAAAGATAGGATGCCAGATAATGCTAGAGAGGAGACTTGACTACCTAGGGAGGGACGGAGTGCGTGGAAGGGAGAATGCCAGGAGAAGACAGTGCTTACCAAGGGAACAGTGGCACAAGGTATGGGAGAGTCGTCAAAGGGAAGGACGCTGCCACATAAGATACGTTGCCAAAAAAGTGAGAAAAGAAAGCGTCTCGTGTCAGGTGAGGGGCAGTGCCGGATTATGAACAGTGGATGGTAAAGGACTGTGCTGAGACTCGGACAGAGTTAGGGGAGGAGGGAGGCCAAAGGGAAGACTTTTTTAAATAAGAAAGACAAGCGGAGGAGGAGAGAGGGTAACGAGACGGGAACTACACCAGAGGGAGGGAGGATGTCAGAGATGAACGATGACATGGTACAAAGAGAGGGAAGTTGTGAGGGGAGATAGCGTTGCATGACAGGGAGAGTGACAAGTGAGGGAGTGCACTAGAGGCGAGGCAGTAGTGCGAGGAAAGGGATGAAGGAGTGAGAGGAACATTACCAGAGGAAGGATGGTGTAATGACGGTGTTAGGTCCGAACTACCACGGAATACGGTATAACAGGCTAGAGACAACAGGAGCCACAGGTCACATACAGGCGTAAAGTTCATTCAAGTTGCCGTCACAAAAGGTTAAACCTATTTATTTTGTGCCCAAGAGTGAAAGTTCCCATGAAATCTTGTATTTACGGGACTTCACAAAAACCTAAATAATGATAATTTCTTGTATAGTGAAGGTATCCTTCTTTGAAGTGTGAAGGTGGAGGATCCACCAAACATCACCTGCATTGCAAAGATCCCTTGGTCATATGTCTTCCCCATTACCTTCTTTTACTCTTTCTCTCCACAACTGTGTATATGTCCCTCTCTCACTCCTTCCCTACCTCTCTTCCAACTAAGTGTGCTCCTCCCTTCTCTCCATCGCATATGTCCTTAGCTTTCCCAAATGATGTATCCATCTACTTAATTCTCTCTCTCTCTCTCTCTCTCTCTCTCTCTCTCTCTCTCTCTCTCTCTCTCTCTCCATGTGTATATATTTCTCATCCCAGGCGATCTATCCCTCAGCCCTCCACTGTTGATGTGTGACCGTCTCTTCCCATTCGATGTGTCCCACTCACTTCCCCGCCCATGTACCTCTCCTCTTACCCTAGTTGATGCGTGTCTACCTGCCCAGCTGACCTCTTGTCTCTCCCTCCTACCTGCAGGTACAAGATCCGGGTAACGAACGTGCGCGGTGCTAGGTACACCGGCGACCTGGGCTTCGACGACTTCACGCTGGCTCCGGCCTGCTTCGGCAGAGGTGAGGAGCTCTTGTGCCATTCCTCTGCTGATAGAGACCCTTGATGTATATTGAAGTGTAGCTTGGACTATCATTCTTCACTCACTCGTTTAGTACCCTTAAACAGTAGTTTTAAGCTATTTTTTTTTTTTACTTAAACCAGTTTTGAATTGAATGATATGAGCAAAATGTTTTCCAGATGTTTGCCTCATCATCTTTGCTACCTTTGGCTTTAACAGAAATACTATATTTCTTTTCATTTTTCATGACATGTGTCCTGACACAGACCGAGGTGTAGGGAGTTGCAGCAGCATACATAGGATAACTGTGACGTTTCCTGTATGTCTGTATACCCTTGACGGTGGCGATGTATCAGGGAAGGACTGAGGACCTGACACAGATGGAAGGTCTTGTATTGCGTAGAAAGGATCTACAGAGATCCCAGCGTCTCCCTTCGTGTCTCTATTATTGTGCAGAGAGAAATTCTATGGGTCATGTTGAGGACAAAGCAATAAACTCTTGTCCACTTCTTCGCCGCAGAGCATTAGTTAAGGAGACACGTGATTGGTCTGTGAAGTTTTATGTAGTCATTTGACTCCAAGTAGATAGGGACGTAATGACGGATAATAGAGCAGTAGTTCAAGGTGGCACCAAAATCTTAGATAAAGAGTAGAAAATGAAATTGAAAATTTTTGATAATCGTCTCGTGGAACTGAATACATATTCCCCGCTTGTTGGAAAAAGAACATAAATGTGGGTCGAAAAAGCAATCCTTGCCAGCGAGTTCCAGCAACTGTCAGTAAAAGTTACCCGACTTCAGACTACATCATTTTCAACAACATGAAAATTTTATCAGGATTCAAGCAGCTTTCTCGGTCTCCGACGTCACTAAGTTACGTTACATTATTTTCTTCAGCCACACACAAGTTCCCTGTGCGCCAAAAAACCTTCCCAGCTTTTATGTTGAATTAATGACACAAACAAATGTAGAGCAACGGAGCGTCATGCAGATTACGTAACGCCATGTTAATACTCTGCATCTCTCTTTACTTCAACCTTTGTATTCATAACTCATGACAGTTCTTCTGCAGATAGGAAGGTACGGAGTAACAAGACACAAATGAGACGGACGGTGTCACGTCCCATCCAGCAGGCTACAGACAACAGGAGCCACAGGTCACATACAGGCTAAAGTTCATCCAACTTGCCATCACAAAAGTTTAAACCTCTTCATTATGCCCGAGAATGAAAGGTCCCATGAAATTTTCAGTCTGCGTACTATCTAGCTTGAGTCACATGCTTTGTGATGTATAGTTCTACATCGCTGGTCTCCGTAGATTTGGCACTCCATCTCCCGGTAGGTGATTCCATGTGGCTTGGTCGTGGAACCACTTAGGCTAATGGGCGTCTGAGGATCTGCTGTTGTCTTCCCAGGCCAGTACACAGTCCTCATTTAGTCTCGGGTCGATTGAAGTGTTTATAGTAAAGTTCCATTCCGTTGAGGACACTACCCTGATTATAGCTTCATCCCGCAGTGGTTAAATGAGTACGCTCAGATACTCATTTACAGTGATACAAGTTTATTTTCTATTTTTGCTTTTTTTGTTTTTCTTTTTATAGCAAGGCTTTCTCACGAAGAAAGTCGTCATCTAGGCCTTAGATGAAGTGTAAGAAAAATGTTCATCCGATATACATTGATAAGGTAAAGAATTGTAAACCTTATCGTGTAGAGGGAGAAAGTCAATACAGCTGCCCACCTATGAATTGCCGGTGGCTACAGAAATATGCGACACAGATGCTCGATGAGTATTGCAGTGTCTGTTTAAGGGTTAAAGAACGCAAGAACCCAGCCCCTGGGAGAGAAAAAAAATCAGTATCTTTTGAAGAAGGAAACAGAGCCTACAGTGTTGGGATGAATTGTAAAAAACTGAGAGTCAATACGCAGGATTGCTTTGGAGTTGATTCTGTTAAACAAATAAATATATGGAGACTGAATTTCACTAGACGAGAGAGCAGTGTTCATTCAAGAATAAGTCCCTTGTATAACTGGACCAGCTCCTAAGAAAGAATGATTCCTCAGCACCTGAGCATGCTACATAGTTTCTTATCAAAGTCAGGGCTAGCTTTCTGTGTTGATGTAGGGTTCCCAAGTAACATTGAATATTACGATGGTACTAAGTATGTTTTAGTGTTTGGAGGCGGAACGATAAGACCATCAGAGATGAGCAAGATGGAAAGGATTGTAGGAAGCAATATGGTTTAGAGCAGTAATTTAGTCAGGTTACGTATTTCCCACTGAGAAATTGTCCCCAAACCCGAGTTTATAAAGGTAGTAAACGACAAAACGAGACAGAACGACCAGGAGCAGATTTAGAAGAAGTGGAAGACTCAGCGGTGAGTCGTCAGTGTATAATTGAGTTATGAACTGAAGGAAAGAAACTGTCGATAAAGAAGAGGAGGAACGTAAGAAGCAGAACAAAATCCCGAGGAAGCTTTTACTGATCAGGAGACACAAAGTGGCTGATCCATCGACAATCATGAAAATTACCAGATTGAGAAATTAGAAACGGAGAACAGAATGATTGGGGAAAAGTCAAAACAGGGGAAGCTTGGGGGACCGACTCTGATGGCTCACCCTTCCAAAAGTTTTACCGAGACCGAGGGCGATGACGTAGGAACCCTCAGGGTCCCTTCTATAGAGGATGACTAGCATCAATAGTAGCGCGGTGAAGGATATCACCGATGGACTGTGACATGGGAGAGCCATACAGTGGATCGGAGAGAGATCCGTGAAAGACACGTACTTTGGGTATTAGAAGTTAACGGAAGAGTCAGAGAGACTCTGGAAACTATGTTGGAGTTTTTTGGAAGATGATTGTATGGGTTAGAATGACGACCCTTCCTCAGGATGGGGTATATCAATTTATTGTTTTAGGAACAGGCGAAACAAAGAAGCGGCCACGTGCGCATGTCCTCCAAAAAGCACACTCCTTCAAAACACAAGATGCCATCTGGTCCCTTACGCATTACTGTGTCCATTGAGGAGAGAGATGTTGGTTGATGAGGAGAAAAATTACACACACGAGCCTGCAAGGTGTAGTGGTAACTGAGGTGCAGTGTAGTGGTTAGTGTTACTGACGATAGGTCAGCATGGGCCATCCCAGGATTGGACCCTTATGGGTTCGAATCATCTGCTTGGCATTTGGCCTACACCCGACCTAAGTGTTCATCCCCCTGTCGGGGCTGGTCGATAAATGGGTGCGTGGTTTGAGGTGGGGCGTGTGTGTGTGTGCGCATGCATAGATATGAGTGAAAACATGGCGCACATATACAAGGGCAAGAGATGGGGCAACGCGAGTGTAAAAGCCTTTCCCCGTAACACATAAATAGTAATCATTAATTACACACACACACAACACTTAAGGATATCAACCATTCCCTGCAGTACACGTTGAGGTCTTTTGAATGTCGGACCTCGACTTAAGAAGGAGAGAACATCACGGCCTCTTAGCAGGAATTTAGATAGTTTGTGGAGTTAAGAGGCTCAATAGGTGAGATGGGAACGGTAGTGGTTTGTAGAGCTAATCCTGAGCCAGACAGCGTCAGGTGCTGGAACCTAGAGTTCCATGAGGCGTGCACCACGCGAGGTGATGTAAGGGTAAGCATATGGTGGTCGTCTGCAGCGGAGTCGTGAGTAAGGTTAAAACTTGAGATATAAAAGAAATTATTAAAATTAGAAGCAGTCGGGTCCCCAAGTGAAGTAAGATATTAAGAAAGGTACTGGCTAGATTTGTTCAGTGGGAAATAGGTTCATACACAGACCGCAGATGTTCGTATTAATGGGAAAAGAATAAGGTTTATTTGAAAGGACTCGGGTCTTGAGATAGGCGTTACCGTTTAGCTTTCCCTGTCTCTATCGATAGAGACATGCAAACTTGGGTGATTCGTACCATCTCACGGTAGCGGGAGCTGGGAATCGTCGTTTTGTAGAACACAACCATGTTTGTCGGGAGTGATTTATAATGAGAGAAGGAAAGGAAGAGAAGGGTGTGAAGAAAGGAAGTAAGAAAGGAGGAGGAAGCTGGTTGCATGGTGCGTGTGGGGAGGACAGTGTCAAGATGGAGGGTGTAAGGCGGTTCTGAGCATCAGTACACACCTTTGAAAGGTGTGGGTAAGGTAATGTTCCTTAGATGAGCAAGGGTAAGAAGTAAATAAATACAGATAAAATCAGGTCACATATACTAAGCATCACTTTCCGGCGCTTCATTTGCTGATCCCATCCTCTTTCCTGACTTCATCAAGTGACCAAAGTCTGACTTCACCTTGTAGGATGTCAGTTTCTAGCCTCTTATAGCGGAAAATCAGTTTGTGGCCTCGTATCGCGGCGTTAGTCTCCCACCCTCATCTCACGGTAAGACAGTGTATGGTCTCGTCACATTTGGTGTCAGTCTTTCCCTTGTCTCGTGGGGCGTCAGTATTTGGTCTCGGTGTCGAGGAGCGTCCTTACCTCACGAAGCAGTCACTATATTTTCTCACTTCACAGGGCGTCAGTGCCCGGCCTCATCTCGACGAGTGTCTGCCCTTGAATTCACGTAATGAATCGCTCCTCGTTGTTCTCTTGCAGCGAGGTGTCTGCCTCTAGTTTTGCGTAGCAGAGCGACAGCGTCTGGTCTTATCTCTCCTGCGTCAGTCACTCCTGTGGGCAACAGCCTCGCACCTCATCTCGCGGGGCGTCAGTCTCTGGGTTCACTTGACTGGGCGTCAGTGGTTGGCAGGCTTCATCTTCCTGGATATCTTCCCAGCGAGAGTCCTATTGGCATACCGTCTTCGTTGAGGGGAAAGCAGTTTATTTTTGCCTGAGTCGGTTGACTTGCCACCGCAAGAGCATAGAATGTACACACAGTAAAGAGAAATATGTATTTTATATAAAGGGGAAGTACGGAATAGATGTACATCATACATAGGTACATAATTTACAGCGAAAAACCTACAACACACACCAATATACATCATAGAGATATATAGAGGTATTGTATACATATATTCACAGTCAGCCACACTGTACTCGCTGAAATTCACAAACAGAGGCTCGTTTACAACAGATATATATATATATATATATATATATATATATATATATATATATATATATATACGAACAAAGTGCATAGGATATACGTACACACACACACACAGTCATCAGTGATATAGTCATTACTAGTTTACGGTATACTCAGGGTTAGTAAAAATAGCTGCTTACTAGACATATCTCTTAGGTTAAGATTTACAGTAACATAGGTATGACACCATTAGAGGAAGTATATGGATATATTCTGCAGAAGAGCCGATTACTTGAGAAGAACGAGTTTGTTAATACCTGTAAGCAAGACGGACTCGTTAAGTAGGTACGGAACGCTGGCCTTTAAACCTGATCATTAAGGGTCAGGTCATAATGATCACACGTCGAGCCGTCGTGGTCAGAGAGATGGACATAATTACGGAGGTGTATGTTGTGTGACGGTGTAAGTTGGGTCGTGGTCAACAGGAATAGCAAAATTGGTGGTATTCACGTAGATACAGGGGAGGTGTGAAGGAGCACAAATTGCCATATGATTGTCACTGATGTACACAAACGAACGCTGTTGAGATCCATGAATATTGCGAAGAGTGTAGCAATTGGCACTCCCACTTGAAGCTCGAGGGTAGGGGCAATCCATTACCAGTACTGGGACTGTAAGGAAAAAATGAGTGGGTATGATATTATCTGTGACATAGGTTGTTACTCTGTAAGTATTCAATAATATAATTTTGGCTTATGTGCGTATGATCAGTTATATATATGTTCATATATATATATATATATATATATATATATATATATGAATATATATATATATATATATATATATATTCATATGAGTCCACGGGGAAAATGAAACACGATAAGTTCCCAGGTGCACTTTCGTGTAATAATCACATCATCAGGGGAGACACAAGAGAGAAATATAAGTCAGGTGATATACAACGAAGAGACGTAGCTAGGACGCCATTTGGTAAACATGTGATTGTCCAAGACAGACAACGAGCGTATCATAAACTGTTATGTGGACAAGGTGAAATGTTTACAAATTTTATCAACAATAAAGTTATCCAATTTATATAGACTATCGCTAATAGTAAGATTACATTTCTTTATGTATTTAGTAATAGAAGATTCAATGATTCTCGTGTTACTGGAGGAATATACTTGATCACGCGCTAAATTGTGATTCCAATATATATATATATATATATATATATATATATATATATATATATATATATATGCTTATAGCCACGAAGAAAATGAAACGCTACAAGTTCCAAGTGCACTTTCGTGTAATGATCACATCGTCAGGCGTAAGAGAAGACGTAGAATAGTTTGTGTGCATGTGTGTGTTCAGATCGTTGGAATGGATGATTTGATCAAGTACAGTTGTAGAATCCTACCTACAATATGAGATCAGATCCCTCGGATGTTTTTTAGTAACATATTTTGACCTAGTTCACACACACACACACACACACACACACACACACACACACACACACACACACACAGGGTCATGATGGCAGCGGACAGTGGCTTGTCCTCTCCTCGTTTTAATCGCATTTTTTTCTTATCTTTTCTCATCATTTTCGTTTATGAACGTTTACGTATTCTTTCGTCCGTTTTCCTTTTCTTTCTCCTGTTGTCCCTCCTCTTCTCATTTCTCTTTTCTTCTCCCCCTTTATACTCTTTTTAAGCTTCCCTCTTCCTGTTTGCCTCTCTCCATCATTGTTATTCTTCCCATTTTGTATTCCTTTTCTTTTTTGTTGAAATAGTTAAGTTCCTCCTAATAATTCTAGTGATGACTGTAAGAATTACATTTCTTTAAGGAGAAGAAAAAAAGTACATTTTTTAAGGTAGAATTGTATTTTTAGACGGTCATTTATTGAACCGAATTCCTTACACGTGTAAGCCATTGTTTGAGTAAAGCTTATGAATATGGAGGTAAATATGCATTTCATTTCACTGGGCTAACAACAGAATCACGACGCGGGATGGTGTTGTGGAATTCAGATCTCGTATATTCTGTGACACACGTGTTCTAGTCTGATAGAATTGAATTCCCCCCCTTGTAAAATGTGTGCGTGTTGAATGAATCTGTAGTGTTCTTCTCTGTCACGGTTTCGTGGAATGGTTCCATGGATGAGGTACTATTCAGAAAGACATATAGGATTTATTTATTTATAATTTTCCTAGGGCGTAGCCATCACTAATAGTTATTCCGGTCATCAACCACCACACTCGTTTGTGCAGACAAGTCATGAGAACTGCATTTTCGCTCAACTTGTCTTAGAATAACAAAGTCATGTTATCCACGGTTGGTCGTACCCGCGGTGCTCACCAGATCCACGGTTTTGTAGAAGTGCTTCAGTGTATATCATCTCGTCGTAGGTTAGGTACCTACTGCAGCGAGCTATGTAGCTTAATTTAGATTACGTTTTGGGGGGTTAAAGCCTCCTTGATCCTCGCCCATGCATTCTAAGATAACAGTTAGTGGTTAGAGGCGATGGTAGTATGTTAGGATAAAGAGGCTTAAAACCTTATTGCGGATGCTAAGATATTTGTCCAATCAGCGAACAGGGCTGGCCTAGAGCAGCACGCACTTCATATTCTAACTCCTTTTATTCAGTATGCCGAGGTTGTGTGTTTTCAGAAACATTACAGATTATGAGAAGTGCAGCTTAAGAAAACAGGTGTGTATGATTATTTTGATGAGGTTAATTAACCTTCAAATTACCTGATAATTATCGTATTGCCACATACCAAATGGGTTTAGTTGACGCGTTCCCCGAGTAGGAGCACAGCGAACAAAGAAGGATAAACAAAGGGGGAAAAAAAGTTATAATAATCTAAGTCATTTCTGGTTTGATATGACCACCATATATTTCTCTAAATCACTGTATTATGTTCATTTGGCAAGAGGTCGAGTTTACACGTAGTAGAAAGCGCGGGAATACATACATGTACACACGAGAGATTGAAAACGTAAGACGTGATGGTCAGTGACGGGGTTATCTCTTGGAAGACACGATTTCAAACTTCTGAAGTTCCAGATTTTTTAATTTGTATAAGTCGGCTAATGGGACACGTGAGATCAGCCAACCATTAGGGATGAGGTTGGTCAGGTTAACTAATGGGACACTAGGATCAACCACCCATTTTTTTTTTCAGAGGTAATGGCGTTCACAAGCTGCTTTGAGAGCTGAGTTTATGGTGGCGGTGTCCATCGTGATGAAATGATCAGAGGTTTAGTATTTCTGTTATTCGTGCATTGAGGAAAGCCATCTTAGTAGTACTTGGCAAAATGATTAATCATCTCCATTCTCAGGGGAACGTCTCATTTAATAGTCACAAGAACATGACTATCTTGTTCTAAATCTCGTTACCGTGTCAATTCTAGATGTGTCTGTGACACTCATGATTTCCTCCTACTTAGTTATAGAAAAGTATGAATCAGCAATATTTTGGCTACGCAATGTTTTGTGGGGAGTTTTGGGAGTGTCTGGGTTCTTGAAGCAGGATATTTTTTTTTTCTGTTGAAGTTCCAATCGCAGACAAAAGTCCAGATCAAGGCCGGGCCTTAATTGAAATATGGAGAGGATTATGAAAGGGAAAAAGAAAAGGCAAGTATTTACGAATTTTGGAAGATAAGAAAAACCTGTCTTTTGGGATGTGTAAGGTCATAGTTATTGGGGAAGACATGAAAGGGTAGAGAGTTTCAAAGCTTCGAGGTGTAAGGAAAGAAATAGTTATCAAAACGGATCATCTTTGTCAACGACCACACAGTAACCGTGTGACGCAGCAGCTTGCCGAGTATTGCGTGATCTAGCTAGTGGTGGGGGCCCACAGGCAGCCAGCTCCCAGGAGCATAAACCAAAGCGATATCTATAGAAGAGGGAAAGTAAACCAACATCACGGCTTAGGGCAAGAGAGTCAAGTTTGCAAAGTTAGCCTATGAGAGTTTAGAGTGGGACTGCTTTCATCTCATCTATGTCAAGTAAGGGTGCAGAGCTGTAATCACCCAAGATGTAAGTGTTGCACTCCCTATAAGGACAAGTCAATCCTTTGTATAAAAGGAGCAGCTGTTCTGAAGGAAAGAAATTTCGACATCTAAACAGGACACCTATTTTCTTAGAGGAAGACTTAGCTATTTCCGTAATGTGGGGCTTCGAAGAAGGAATGGATGTTCCAGTAATACCAAGTATGTTCATTGAGTCAAGAGATGGAATTGCAGAACCGTCAAAGGAGAGACGAGAGTTGTGAGGAGTTTTCAACAGAGAGATGAGTAAAAGCTGGGTCTTGAAGGCATCTAACTTAACTAGATTTCGTCTACCCCACTAAGGTATCCTGTTCAAGTCGGAGTTTATTAGGTTGTGTCAGGAAGAGATGCAGATCGAGTGAGACTAGGAGAATCGAAGGATGTAGATGACTGCATTGAGTCGTCAGCGTATCAGTGCACTTAGTTATTGCTGGAAGAGAGGAAATCATTGAAAAAAGGAGAAAAATTGTAGGGGAACAGGACAGAACCTTGAGGGACACCACTGTTGACTGAGAAATGGAGGGAGGCTGAGCCATCAACAACCACAGAGATAGATCGGCCGGAGAGGAAGCTAGATATGATGAAGCACAGTGAGGGAGGGAAGCCAAAAGAAGGGAGTTTAGAGGTGAGACCCTGACGCCACACCTTGCCAAAATCCTTAGATATGTCAAGGGCAACCACATAAGACTCCCCAAAATCTTTTGGGGATAATGACCAGACATTAGTTAGATAGGAAAGAATTTTCTCTTAAGGAACAACATATCGTACTAAGTTGCCTTCGGAAGTTTCCATTACATGTATTTGTATTTAAGAATCATAGGTTATTCTCCCACTTGACTCTTCCATGACTGCTTTAAGCAGTGTAGTAACATGTACGCCTGTTTTGTACATTTTTTTCCGCTTATTCACCAATTCATTTTCTTCCTCTAGGTCTTCCAGTGGACGAGAAGTGTCCTGAGCCGGAGACCACCACCCCAAGTGAGTGATCTTGTTTTTGTAGTGTGTTCTTACTCCGCCAGTCACTGTGTCTTGTTGTATTACCAATGTGTTTAGAGTATGTGAAATGGGCTCTATTTCTCTTGTCTGTACACTCATCTCCTGTGATGTTCGCTGAAAACATTACGTATTTCATTGGTATATGATTAACCCAATATATATATATATATATATATATATATATATATATATATATATATATATATATATATATATATATATATATATATATATTTAATTGCATAGGGTTTATTTTTAAGATGAACTATTGGTGTTACCCATGACCTCTTTTCAGAGGCTCCCGCGGCCAAAGGCGGTGCTATTTCTAGTAGTAGGGAAATGCAGACTCCTTTGGAATGAGAAGTTCTTAACCGAGGCTGTACTCCTAATGGTACAGCCTCGCTAGAGGTGTGTGTGTTCGTAATAACAATTGTGATCAAGGTGTTACGGAATCTACAGCAACCTAAGGCTAAGAATACGCTTGTAGGGGGTTAAACGTTCTTAATCAAACAGAGAAGAGTCGGTTCGTGGATTCAGGAATCGTATATAATGTTCACAGTAGGTTGGGATAGATCTCTTCTCTTAGTTTCATTTTTTTCCTCGCCTTTGCACGGCTTCGTTGCTGTTGTGTTTGCCAAAGGCTAATGGGGAACGAGGGATGTCAGATGGAATGAGATAACGGTGGCAAGGAGAGTGCAATAACTCCTCCCTGAAGGTAAGGATTAACATTCAGGTTTGGTTGGAGAGAATCGGAGGACCAGTGTGTTGACATTTTAATAAGTTGTGTTAACAGGACCGAGGATGAACTTAACATGCTCTTTTCTACGTGCAACTTGTGCAAACGTCATTAACTTCAGTAATAGGCCGTTCACATGTCTTGACAGTGGAGGAGGTCTAGACGTGATCTGGTTCAGAAATATGCCGCTCATTTCTTGAGGGAGAAGGTAGAGACGTGAGCTGCAGTATTTTTGTACGATGGTACCAACACGTTCATTCCAGTTTAGTTTGTTGTCTCACGCGAACCGGGAATCTTCGTGGACTGCCGAAGCTGAGGGAAGGTTGAGACAAGCGAGGTAGCGGAAAGTGGGGAACGACTGGAGGAGAAGTTGGTGTGCATGACCACCCTGGCTCCTGGTGTGGTTGCTGGTGACGGAGTTGGCGATGCTCCAGTTCTGGAAGGCTATTAATGGTGGCCCGAAGGCCGTTGTCGTCGAGAGAGCTACTCCCCGCTAAATACAAACGTTAGATTCATCGCCGAGCTTCCATTAGACGCGGTTGTCCCTCGAGACATCATTGGTATGTATGGGGGAAGCACAAGGATCCTATCATCATGGTGCCCTGTGGGGAAACGACGGAAAAGCGGCTGAAAGGTAGTGATGGCCCTTTGGAAAAGTGCAGCTTAACACTGATTTAAACACAAAAGCTTCCACACAGTAACATGGGGATCAGGGTGATGACAGTGAGTCGTAACCCATTAAGAAACGAGACTCTGTGTGTGTGTGTGTCTGTGTCTAGTGGGCGTCTGTACGTGGGTGTCATTTGTGTGTGATGTTGGAGATAAAGATGCGGTGGTCTTCTGTGACTGGCATATTTATTGGCCGGCAAGTGTGGGGGCGGCAGCTGGTGTGTGGGCGGCTCCTGATGGAAGAGAAAGTAACATATTGCTTGCAGGGAGGTGCAGCGTCCGCTAACAGCCATTTGCTCTGGAAGGTCAAGCCCCTGAAACGAGAAACCAGGAAAAAAAAAAAAAAAACGCGTGAGTGTACAGGGAAGGTCAGATAACGGAAGACTTGATGGTCTGTGACGAGGTTATCTACCACAGAACAGTAGAAGTATCTTAGAATTTAGTTATTAGGTAGATGGAGAGAGGCTTTATTAAGTAGATGGAGAGAGGCTTCATTAGGTAGATGAAGAGAAGCTTTATTAAGTAGATGGAGAGAGGCTTCATTAGGTAGATGGAGAGAAGCATTATTAAGTAGATGGAGAGAGGCTTCATTAGGTAGATGGAGAGAAGCATTATTAAGTAAATGGAGAGAGGCTTCATTAGGTAGATGGAGTGAAGCTTTCTTAAGTAGATGGAGAGAGGCTTCATTAGGTAGATGGAGACAGGCTATATTAGGTAGATGGAGAGAGTAAAGCGGAAGGCCTGAGGTGGTGAGTGGGTGATGGTGGGTCTGGTGTGGTGAGCGAGGGTGCACGGGTGGCGGGTCCAGCAGCGCTGCCTCAACACCTGCCACTGACAGGTAATTGGTAACCCCAGGAAGTGCCACGTTAGGGGCGAACCTTAATTACCACCAGTGAGAAGCTGTTCTAGGGGACGGCGATAGCTGGCTGGCTCTCTCTCTCTCTCTCTCTCTCTCTCTCTCTCTCTATATATATATATATATATATATATATATATATATATATATATATATATACATATCCCTGGGGATAGGGGATTAAGAATACTTCCCACGTATTCCCTGCGTGTCGTAGAAGGCGACTAAAAGGGGAGGGAGCGGGGGGCTGGAAATCCTCCCCTCTCGTTTTTTTTAATTTTCCAAAAGAAGGAACAGAGAAGGGGGCCAGGTGAGGATTTTCCCTCTAAGGCCCAGTCCTCTGTTCTTAACGCTACCTCGCAAATGCGGGAAATGGCGAATTGTATGAAAGAAAAAAAAAAAATATATACATATATATAGAATGTATGATTCTCTTTACGTTGATATTGTCGACAAAAATATAAATGAAGTGCATCCTTGCGTCACATGCAGACATCATAAGCAAATGGAAAGACGACGACAAAAAAATATCGACTGCAAATGATAAAGGACTCATCACCGTAGATGACGTGTACAATGCCAGTGAAAACTGGGATGCGTTGAGAGATGATGATCACAAGAGTGATGTAGATTCATTAACTTAAACGGAAATAACATCTCTTGACCAGTTGATTAATGAACCCACTACAGGCTAGAATATCCTCGTCTTTGCTCCCAGAGGCGACAGACTTGATCAACTCCTGTGAGGTATGCGAGGCTCCAGAAAACAGAGACCATAATCTCGTTTAGACTCGATGAAAACCCAGAATTACAAAGGCTTATTAAGAACCTCTTGGTGCCAGATCACAGATGACAGAGCTCGAGGAAAACAAGACACGAAATTACCAGGAGCGTTTGGATGATATTCCTTGATGTTGATACAGTACAAAAGATGTGGAGTATTTAAGAAATTACTTCATATTGAGAGCGAAAACGTAACAAGAGTGATGAAAAGAGTCAGGGAATGACTTAGGGAAAATAAAAGAATTAATGTACCTGAAGATGATGATGTACAAGAAATTCCAGGCAGTGAAAGGAAATGAAAATCGTGAAGAACCAGTGAAAAATAGAGGTTCTTAAGAATGTCGTAGGACATAGTAAACGCGAACAGGAGATATGAAATTTCATAAAATGTCAGTAATAACCACAAGGAATTCTTCAAATTTTTAAGATAAAGAAATGCTCTAAAAGATGCAGTAGGACCAGACCATTGATGACCGAGCATGGTCAAGTAACTGATGACCGAAAAAAAAAATGGCCTTCATACTCCATTTTTTACAGCATCCAATGCTGGAATCCTATTGATCGAATCCTGCTTGGTTGGTTATTTGGGATTTAAGACCACGCGCAGTCCTGCTACATGTACAGCCCTTGTGGTGAGCTGGAGGTTGGACTGTAAGCTTATCAACTAGGATCGCTAAGGCCGTCTACGTAAGCCACAGCCACCAACCGAGAAATCTTTAACACCTTTTTTTTTAAGCTGTTGAGGATCCTCTAAGACCACGTACACATACTGTGCACTTGGGACATGAGGAAGTCGACTGATTCGCCCAACATATTTCGAAGTAACTTGAACTAAGTCGACCTTTCCTGCCCACTGATAAATACGATTATCTGTAATTTTTAAAGTGCAGTTTGACATCATTCACCATTTCGTCTATTTTTTTTTTTTTTTGTTAAAATATAGTCGTAACAAGGAAAAGGTCACATTAGCTTTGTGAAAAATATATATAATGCATGTTAATCATATGATGAATGTTAATCCTCACAGGACATATTTTTCCATGCATCGAGAATAATAATATACCAGACATGTTCAGGTATTTTTTTTTTTCTTCCAGTCGCTGAGTTTGACTGAATCACAGGAAACATGAGACAGTGTCTCGCCTCGAGGATTATGCCCCGCGTGCAGTAATCTTGCCATGTTAGATATGTAGGTACTTCCTCCAACCGGACCTGATTTTCCAAGCTACAAATGCTGGTGAAAGTCTTTGTTCTACATGTTCTACATGTCTTCCTCAGACAGTGTGGTCCTCTAGCCATCTAGAAGTCACTCCATACACTGCCGGAGCTGCTAAATCATCCTGTTCAGCCGTGAATTCAATAAAGATTTTTGAGATACAATTAGAACGATATTGTGTCAGTCCCATCGAAATAGGTTGTGGACATCCAGATTTAAGAAAGTGAGATACAGAACGAACAAGTGAGGAAAGCTGATATTGGAAGGAAGCAGAGGAGTTGAGTCAACAGCATATGATTGAATAGGATTAGTAGATGAATAATTGAGCATTCATATATAGAGAGAATGAAGGACTAAAACACAACAGAAAACCTCGAGGAAAACTACAACTTGTTAGAAAACGAGTGAGGTCGGCCCTTCAATACTCATACCCATTAATTAATTGGACAGAAAACTGGAAATGAGTTCACAGAGCAGTGTAGAGAGAAGGCCAGGGGAATGCTTAGAAATCACAGACTTACGGCAGACCCAATCAACATTTTTCGAGACTTCAAAGGCCATGACACGAGTCCCCAAAGTCCCTGAGAGTTATAAGTTAAATAGGATATCCTGTCCCAAGGTGGTGGTCCCTTACAAGGTCATTATGAAGCTCAAGGCGCTCCTCACACCGAGTGTGAGAAGACTGTCAAAACCATGGAAGTACTGAAGGTGCAGTTGTCGGACGAACGTTTGAAGGCTCGCACCATTTTCCTTCTTCAGAGCGAGGTGAACCACTGCATGTTTCTAAGACGACAGAAGAATGCTGGGTTTGGGGTAGACGTGGCATAGACCAAGGAGCATAGGTGCAAACTAGAGGATATACAGGATGGGATCGCCTCTCTATCTATCGATAGGATCTCTCTCTCTCTAGACCTTGTTAATATATAAGAAGGGACGTTGGGTGAGGCAAACTCATAGGAGATATATCGGGATAGACCAGATAACAGGGTATGAATATAAGGAAGAGTCCAGGAGGGACAGCCTTATTGTTGTCATGATGGATGACATGAGGAAACCTGGACGTGCAAGTGTTCAAAACGTTCATGGCAAAAGAACCAGAAAGATCTCGTCTGTGGGAGGAAAAGCGAGGTAAACATAGTCCCATGCTATTGAGGATTCCTTGACCTCACAAATCGCAGAGCTATGAAAATTTCCGACGGAAATGAAGGTTTAACGAGAGTGCTATGAAGGACAGTGTTTCCATGCGCAGTACGCGCAGTCTCTGGTCTGTATGAAGTCAGAGCAATAGAGATCGAAACAAGAATGAGCAGTCTTACAAGACCTCCATTCTGCACACGACTGTTGCGCGTAAGGAGAAACAGAAGTCATGCTAAGAAATGATGTGGGTGAAATCTCGTAGTTACTTCAAGGAGACGTCTCTCATTGTCATAGTCATTTACACGGAGAAGGGACAGGGAGGATTAAAAGTGAGGAGACAAATCACATAATCAGAAGAATCCGACGGGAGTGAATTTTTGTGACGTTAGCGAAGAGACTTCGAGGTAGAAAAAATGTATGCTTCTTGCACAGGCAGCCAACCGCACACACCAACAAACACAGCCACAGAAGAATTAAGCATATACAAACTCACAGATTACATGGAAGCACACACACACACACACACACACACACACACACACACACACACACATATGTGCAAGTTTCATTTCATCTGCCTTTCGTCAGGGACGTGAAACATCAAAATTGAACTGGTCACCAGTTGTTCACCTGACAACTGGAAAAGAAAAATACGTTTAAACTTTGCAATGAATCTCCCATGAGACTCCCCGCTGTCACCAGAGACAGATTTCAGTAAAGGCTAAAATTCAAGCTTGATTTGAACTTTGAGCATTGCTGCTGTATTGATGGGTTTCATGAAGGTAGAGTTCAACTGTAATTTGAGGTGAAATTATGGTTTACTCCTATACGAATATTACTTCCCACAAAAATGATATACGTGGGATGTTACACTGTTCACCGTGAGGTGTGTTATATGAATATATTTCCTTATATATTTCCTATGTCTTTTGAATGATGTCCTCTAGATTCAGAACCTATTTCTGAATGATTATAAGCGCTCTTGAGATAGAAAGGTATTCCTAACTCACTTTCGCCATGTCTTTAAAAGCTAGAACACTGATTGTTTCGAGTGTAGCTTAGGGTTGGGCTCAGTCATTGGCTGAATTCTTAGTGTAAATAAGTTCTGAAATAATGTTTACACGAAGGCAACAGATGTGACCCAGCTGGTGTCTTCGTCCGTTCCGTGAATCAGACAAATTTACACGTCAAGTTTTTGCGCTAGTATATTCCACATCCGACTCAGACTTGGGGGTAGATCACTCGTAGTGTCCTTGAGCTGAAGCACAACCAGGCTGAAGGTCTTGGTGCATCTTCTGCCACAGGTTGCCTCCAGTGGTCGAGCAAGGAGAGGCTAAGGTGCAGAGGTCATCTTCATAACATCAACAGTTCACGTGAACGTCAGACGCGCGACGCCTCAACGATGTTGTAAACCTGGCTGAAGTAGCAAGAGTCTTTCCAGACGTTACCTACACTGGAGATGAGCCTCCTTGCTCTTCCCTCCGCAGTGTTTAGTATTCTGATGTTCGACGTCGTGTAAAATGGTTTATAATCGTGATATGAACACTCGTGTATGTCAGAACGTACTTTATAGTTTATATTGTCTGAAAAATATGAAATTCTGAAGCGAACTAGTTTGTGTTGTTGCTGCACTTGCACTCGTCACTTTGTTGATAAGATTTAGTCATATTCATTCTCGGTAAATCCTCGTTGTCTTTTCTTTGTAAAGCCTTCTTAATCAGCAGTAATCAAGGCTCGTATATCATTCCATTCTCCTGTGTGACTGTCATCATGTGTTTTCTGTCCACAATAAATTCTGCCAGCAGAGGCTTCTCCAAGATGTTACGTGAAGGTTTGCATCTCTGATATCATCTCCTCCATCTCAGGAGAGGTCAGAGTATAATCACCGTCCAACGTGAAGCCCCTCGGAGCTCACGTTCCGATGGTCCTTAAAACAGATTTTCCCTAGCAGGAGAACACCACCTTGTTGCACGCCATCACATGTCGGTAGTCCTTCGAGCTCCGCCTCACTGAGCACCACCCTGAAAACACGACCGTCAACGTGCCAAGCTGCTTAGATTTTTTTAACGAGTCTCTGACGCCATTACGCGGTAAAATGTCCCCAGCAATATCCAGTACGAGGAGCCAGGTGATGTGGGAGTCACGGCACCAGATAGCGGAATTACCTACATCTGTTCGACTCTTTTTTTTCTTACGTAGGCCAGTCATACTGGAGTAGAGGAAAAGGATTTTCCACTTGAGATAACAGACACTCGAAGCATTATTGGATTAATCTTATCGTCCAAGTAACTTGTGAGGTACCGCTCAATCTCAGAAGACGACGCTTCATCAGTCGCCGTTCCTTTGGGTCCAAGACTCGCATCATTTTTGTAAGGCTTTTAAGATCGTGTATCTAGGGTACTCTTAGTAGGGCGAGTATCACTGGCGATCCTCAGCTACAGTCCAGCAGAGTTTGAAGCCAGTAATGACGGGTCTGAATTTCCTCTTGGTGTCTGCCAACCACAGGGTTGTACTTCCTCCATTCGGCTTCCGGTCGCCTCGTTTTCATTCTGATTGAGTGTCGGTATAGAAGTTTTATATACCATAGCAACACTTAACCTCAGCTGCGCCTCTCGACGACGAACTCGAGGAGGAATTTTGTCCGTGACTCTGGAGTTTTCGGCATGAAGTAGAAAAAAAAAAAAGTATGTGGCTTAGATAAAGAATTTTCTCGTAATCGATGTCGAAGGACTTTGCGTTACCTGACCTCTCACTGCTGAAGAGATCGCGTGTTATCAGTCTTAACCGCTAGATGAATTGGCCCATAGTGGAGGGATTGCCTTATCTGTAAAGCATCACTGTCCTGAGCAACCCTTTCTATAAGGGGTAAGTCAATCCTAAAATGGTCGTGGATTTAAGAGGGGTTAGGCCAGTTCATTGGAGACTGTGATGGATGACAAAGAGGTCGGATTGGCAACCTTAGAGACACCTGTAGATGTCAGTACCACGTAATCTGACACTGCGGGTCACCTAGACGGAGGTTCAACACCACCTCGAGGAAATGCATTACTTTATATTTGCCATCTCTGGAGTCTGTCATTCTTGGAGGGTAGTGTAGCCTTCTGGAGATAAACACCTGGTATGGAAATTACAGACGCCTTATTACCCATCTCTGGCAGTGATTTTGTCGACCATCCTTCTTAAGTCCTTCTTCACTCGTTCACTGTGACATCCCGAGAGTTGTTGTATAACTGGATGACAGTTGGTACGACAAACATCGTAAGAATATATTCCTCCCATTGGTCTCATTCAGTGATTTCTTCGTTCTTTGGAACGGATTTACAGTTAACCTTGAAATACCTCGATTTTGGAGGACTCTCCCATATATTTATGAAACTCAGCTTCATTGTTACTTAATTGGATGTATTATATTCATGTAGAACATGTATGGATAAAGGTTAAGCCCTGGTGAAATGAAAATCTCGTCTTCAGGGGTGTGGCCCTGGTAGAGTTGCGAAGAAAACGCCAAAATTTCCGAAGAATGTACCGCAGTTACTTATCAGTACACTTACTCCATCTTTCCTTATATCCAGAATCCATGAATAGCTTGATATTGCCTCTTCTCAATCACACACACACACACACACACACACACACACACACACACACACACACACACACACACACACACACGCTTGCGCGCGCGTCTCATGTTTCTCTTTTCCTAAGCTAGGCACTGACCACTGGCACCTGTACTGTGGTGAGGATCGACCCAGTTTGTTATTCAGTTTGGCCTCCCCGGAGCTCACGCCGGATACCCATATACCGACCAGTAATAGACTGAAGGATGAACAGCTAGGATGGCTGTGAGCCGGCTATCTGGGACTCAAACCCGGACTAATAGACTCTAACCCACCAACAATAATCCTTACGCCTGTTCCACTTGATGTGAAGAATAACCTGATAATTGTATCACGGGGAAATAAATGATTATTTAATGTTTTACAGATTTACAAAATAAGGAACTGTATTTACAGAAGAAGGAAATGAATATCGATCAATATCAAGATTATGAATTAGAGGAGTCACGGTTCTCCCGGATTTACAGAGGAGGGAAATGGATTTACAAAGCAAGACACTTGTATTTACAAAATGACATGTATTTACAAAGCAAGGAAATTAGTAGTGGTCGTTGTTAATGATTAAGGGATGAAGTCGGTTATTCACTGACTGGCAGAGCAGGGGAACGACTTGCAGTAGTTAACGGCGCCACACATCAAGACAGTGACATGAAGCAAAATTGCTGGTCATTTGGTAAAACTGAGAGCGCCGTGTGCAGTCATGCAGATGTCCAAGTGAACGTTACAGATGTTTCCCAGTCTCTCCTCCTCCGTTGTTGTTCCTTCCTCCTTCACTGTAGTCCCCTCCTCCTCCACTTCCCATCCCTCCTCCTCCTCCTCCTCCTCATGTTTCATTAGTCCTCTATTTCGTTATTCATTCTCATATTCTTAGTTTTCTTCCTCTGTTGCTCTTCGTTTATACTGTTCGTTACCCCTTCCCTTTTTTTTCCATATGATGCTGCCTTCTCATCTTCCTCCACTCTCTCTCTCTCTCTCTCTCTCTCTCTCTCTCTCTCTCTCTCTCTCTCTCTCTCTCTCTCTCTCTCTCTCTCTCTCTCTCTCTCTCTCTCACTCACTCACTTTGCGTTGCCACTTCCCTCTACCCACTCCTCTTCCCCCTCCACCACCCTATCCTTTACGTCTCTTATATCTAAGTCAGTGGTGCTTCATCCTTCATGTCTCCGTTCCTCCTGCGTCATTCGTCCCAGCTTCCCTTCCCTCCTCCGTTTCTGACCATGTGTCGTAGCTACTTTCTTCTTAAATCTGATCACCATCTTCTTCACTAGGTTAACAAGAAGCAGCTCCTCCTTCATTTACTCACTCCTCCACCTTCATCACCACTCTAACTACTCCACAGATATTATTTCCATCTCCTCCTCCTCCTCCTCCTCTCCCCACAGCACTCGGCCCCTCTCTTCCCCTCTTTTCTCCCCCTCCTAACGCTTAAAAATTCCCATCCTTTTTACCAACTTAATTTGTTCATTTCCCCCTTCACTTACCCGTGTTCCATCTCTCTGACTCCCCTTTCTCCTTGACTATACCATCATCAGTCTCCTCCGCTGCTCCTCATTAACTGTTACTTTATTGCTTCCCTTCTTTCTGTACTACCCCCTCCCTCCTAGACCTTCACTACTCCTTCCTTCGCTTTTCTTTACCACTTACTTACTCTTCCCTCACTGCCCCTTCCTCCCCTCCCTCACCGTAGTTAGCTCCTCCTTCACCAGTCCTTCGTGTCCTTAACTACTGCAGCCACTTGCTCCTTCTCTCCTTCTAGCTCTCAACCTGCCCTCCTCAACTACTCCCTCCTCCTCTTCCTTCTCCAGTGTCCGCCATTCCATCCCTCTAATTAAGCCTCTTTTTCAACAACTCCATCATTATCCTCCTTCACTTTTCTCATCCATCTTCATTTTTTCTGAACTCTTCCCTTTCGCCCTTGACTTTCTTTTAATTATTCTTCATTCATTTTCCCTTTGCTTCATTCACATTTTATTCTTTCTCCTTCAACATTCCTTCGTCCTCTCAGTACTCGCCTACCTCCCTTATTGTCTCTACCAGTGCCCTCACTACTTCCCCCCCTCACATTCTGCTCTACTCCTCTTCCTCTTTACTGTTATATCCTCTTCCGGTACACCTCCCTCCCCCCTCTTCCTGCTTCATTCTCCTGTCCTCCTTTAATCACCCCCTTTTCCTTCTCCTTCCCATCTTCCTCCTCCTCCTCCTCTTCTGTACCTCCTTGGTCCTGCTGCCGCTGCTGAGCCCAGAGGACTCAATAAGAGAGGAATGCTAGGCTGGAGGCATTTCTCTGGTCGTGGTGGCATCCGGCCTGGCTGTGACCAGCGGCGGCCTGGCCCTACCTCACTCCAACCCTACTCGCCCACCCACCTTGTCCACGTATGTGTCATGGTATTAATATTTCATATATATATATATATATATATATATATATATATATATATATATATATATATATATATATATATATATATATATATATGCACACACACCATAGATCTGATATGAACCTTTGATAGGGCGTCCGGCCACCTCAGGCACACGGTCAAAAGAGACAACCGCTGGTCGGCCACTGTTTTCTCACTGTGTGCCAACCTCACCTCGGTGGGGGGAAGCGTGGACTTTGATCTGTCGCGGCTCCGATGGCGTGACAAATATGTCTACAGACAGACAGATGTATATACGAATTAGGTCGGATTCGAACCCTGGGTAGAGCACTTGCGAGAGATGCGTGTGGTATGCGGACAGTTCAGGAAGGATAGTGAGGGGGTGAGATGACGAAGGAAAGTTGCTAATGAAAGAGAAAAGAGAGGTATGTGGGCGTTACATACTGGGAAGGAGCGCATATGACTGGAAGATGGATAAGAGAAAGCGGCAAGAGGTTAAAAGGGAGTGCAGGGGTTTAGAAATGAGGCAAATGAGAGTTGGGGTGAGTGAATACCAGTAAACCTTAGGGAAAACTAACGTTTTATATGGAGGTAAATAGTGTGCAGACGCTAAGTGAACAATTGGGAACATCGGTAAAGGGGGCAAATGGATAAGGGTTAAAGGTTCTGATGAAGTGAGGAGGAGTTTGAGTGTTTTGAAGGGTAAGAGAGAAGTGTGATAATAAACAGAGTTTGGTTGAAAGGAGTGAACAGGTTGTGCTGAAGTGGTTTGGACATAGGGAGAGAATGAGTGAAGAGAGGTTGCTTCAGAATGGAGGGGACAAGGATATTGGGGAGATCAAATTGGAGATGGAAAGATGAAGTGAAAAAGATTTTGAGTGATAGGAGGGTAAAAGGCTTGCACGGGTTATTGAACCTTGAACCTTGTAGTATACATAGGTCGAGATGCAGTAAATGGAATGAACCAAGACATATGAAGCAGCTGGGAAGCCACTGAAAGGTCTGTAGGGCCTGATTGTGGATAGGGAGCTGTGGTTCTGGCGCAAGAGAATGGATGTGATCGAATTCGGCTGTTCTTCATCTGTTCCTGCTGCAGCCTTACTTGGAAAACGGCGATCAATTACTGATTTCACAGATCCTGAAACTCCTTGCAGAGAGCTCCTTTAAACACACCGAAACCTGGCCCTGTCCACCAAGCGGGACCACAGATCCAGAAGTATGGCCATGTATGTCTGTGTGAAGTGAGTGCTGGACAGTTCAGGAGGAAATGTTCATTATCTTCACATTATGAGTCGCATCATGGGCATGACGGGTCCTGTAATGTCTGTTAAGTCTTTGTCTGTTGTGTTGTAGAGATAACTGGCGCCCAGAATACAGACGAGAGAGTCACTTGTACATGCTTTGCTTGGGGGAGAATAGTGTCAGATGGATGGATTTCTGGTTGGTTAGCATTTTCGACTTTGTTGGGGGGACGATCTTATTCATTGGGATGTGTCAGAAAACGGTCTTAAATGTCTTTTTTGTACATTTATTGGCACTAGTATAGTGTTGTGGTTGGTTGAAGCCATCTAGGATGTGTTGCTTGGGGTCCTTGTGCAGGGAAGTAATATTGTGTTGGGTTTACGGCGGTGGTTCTGTGTGAGTGAGAAGGCTGTGGGACTTGATTCTATCGTCGCTCAAGAAGTTTGAATATTGATGACAGTAGCGATATAGGGCGATGGAGAGAACAGGAGTCAGGGTCGTGGGGTATTTTCTTAGGATGGGTAGTAAGCTGGAAAGTATTCAGTCAACTGACTTGTCGTGTAGCCAAGAGCAGGCGAACGATTGGACTGCATTTGGGCCGGGGTCTTTTCTGTGGAAGTTTGGCATATTGACGGGGCTAGTTGAAGGGGAGTTCTGTAAGGTCTGAATTGCATTTCGAGTGTTCGTTGCATGTGATGGATGAGCGAGTAATTGTTTCGAGGTGGAATTTATTTTCTCATGACTGTTCTGTTTAGGGTGTGGCTGATGTGTGCCTAATATCTGAGTATCTTGGCGTGTAATTTGGTTGAGGCGTTGCTTCTCATATGGGTTGGAGGGGTGTGGGATGCATAGATTCTTCTTCTTCTACAGAGTTGGTTGCTGTTGGCTCTGCCGTCCATATTTTCACCGTAAGGTGAGCTGAGTATATGTACAAGTTGTCTACCTGTCCTTTGGGCAGGTAGGTAGGGCTAGGCCCACCGTCTGTGGTCAAGATAGGCCTTTGGCATATCCTCCTAGGGTGGTGGTAGTGGGAAATAGGGGAGTAGGAACCCCGCCATTCCTCCACCTTCACCCACACACCTCAACATTCTACATCCCCACATGCCACCCCACCTCAACCCACTCCCCACTCCACCCCGACCTACTGTGCTTTACCTGAAAGAAGGGAATGAGTCCACGGGGCGGCGCAGAACCAGAGGGTAACGTATCACAAACTATTTTCATCTTCCGTAGAGTTTGTAAGATTAATTGTTAAGCAAACAAACAGATAATTGTTTAATCTGTACACACTATACTCATTATATATATATATATATATATATATATATATATATATATATATATATATACGTGTCTGCCGTTGCCAACGTAAGCAAGGTAGTGCCGGGAACACAGAGAAATGCCGTATTCCTTAACATCCTGTCTCTGTAACGTGTAATGCACGGAAACTACAGCCCTCTCTCTCTCTCTCTCTCTCTCTCTCTCTCTCTATATATATATATATATATATATATATATATATATATATATATATATATATATATATATATATCGTAACGATATTCAGTCATCTCTTGTTTATTCCTGATTCGTTTTTCTTCACTAAGGATTAAGCTAGCGCTTGTTAACACGATTAACTTCCTCCTAACATGAACTGTTTAGAAAAAAAACATTTGTGTGGTGTATATAATCAAGAGTTAGTGCCTAGTATACATTTGAACATCCAGTTATTATGATTTCTTTAAGAGTTTTTTTTTTTTTTCTGTGATATATTCATTTCTCTTATGTATTTATACACGGTACATGTAGAGACAATATAACAGCTGTATATTTGTCTTACTGTGAGATTAACATTTGGCTAAACATTAACGATTTGATGAATTGTGTTGATAAAAAATTTACCCACTTGGTAAGTTTCTCCAATTCGCCTTTACATATGTATACTTCGCTTTTTATTAAAGAAGATAGAAAATATGCTTGTTCGTCTCGCTGTCACCACATCTGTCACCATCAACACCAGCTTTTGTATTCAATTTACATCATTTCGAACTCGTACTTGACCATTAACCCCTGCTTTTGTATTCAATCTATATCATTTCGAACTCGTACTTGACCGTCAACACCTGCTTTTGTATTCAACGTGTATTGTCTAAGATCCTGCGACTGAAGTGTTCGAGCGTAGAATTCGTCATGGCTGTGGATCAGTAAATCTAAAATGACGATTTTCCGAGGGCAGAGACTACCTCATGATCCCCTACCCCATGATCCCCTACCCTATGATCCCCAGGCCTTACTAACGTAATGCTAGACAACTCACCAGTGTCTAGTTTTAAACTAGTCATGGGCCAGTATCTGTCTTAAGGCAATGAATAGTTAAACTAGAAGATTAAGTGTCCATTACCTCCTTCCCGGATGTCCTGGTCAGTCTCATACCTGTCCAACGACGTCCCGTAACCCTAGCTTACATCCCGGGACAGTAAATGACCTCACTGATCTTTCTTCGGTGATGATGATGCTCATGATGATGATATGTGGACCATCATGGAGGGAGAAAATGTGGATACGTTGTGAATATGGGTTACGGTGGCCTGGTGTGGGTGAGATGATTGGGTTGCCGGATATTTTCCAAGACGCTTGCTTCATTAACTAACGCAATATAGATCGAGTATTTTCTACGTTATAGTAATTCTATATAGTCTCTAAGTGAGATCGATTTACTTTAGGGTAACACTAATACAGTCTTATAGCTGCATTATATTGAGTAAAAAAATATATATCATGAATGGAATCGGGTTAGATTATCTACTTCGTCGAATGAGCGATCGCTATGTAGGAGGGTCTCTTCTCAGGATGAAGGTAATTTGATTCGCGAAATTACATTAGTTAGGTTTAGTTAGCAGGGATTACCCTGATTTTAATGGTTAGACTAGATCTTAGCAATCTGATTAGGGCCGTAGCGAAGGTCGTACTCCTCCAGCCCTTGGAACACAACGCTACGATACGACCCTTGAATACGAAGCTGACGACTATTCATGCACGATTTTACCACCCTTGGGTCGTACCTTCTTGGTCAAGGGTCATTCATGCCTTGGTGTTCAAGGGTCCGTATTTGAAGGTTATAATATCATTGTTTTCGAGGATCGTACCGTCATGTTCAAAAGTCGCACCGCCCGGCATAAAGGTATAAGATTGGATCGTCCTCTTGTGTTCAATGGTCATACCTTCGTCCTTGCAGGTTAATCAGCTTGGTCTCGTGGAGGTTAGTGGGTTGCTGGTAGCCGTGTTATATCGAAGTTATCAAATCTAGGATGTGGTATCATCCTGTTGTCATCTAGGATGTGGTATCATCCTGTTATTATGTAGGATGTGGTATCATCCTGTTATTATGTAGGATGTGGTATCATCCTGTTGTAATCTAGGATGTGGTATCATCCTGTTGTCATCTAGGATGTGGTATCATCCTGTTGTCATCTAGGATGTGGTATCATCCTGTTGTCATCTAGGATGTGGTATCATCCTGTTGTCATCTAGGATGTGGCATCATCCTGTTGTCATCTAGGATGTGGTATCATCCTGTTGTCATCTAGGATGTGGTATCATCCTGTTGTCATCTAGGATGTGGTATCATCCTGTTGTCATCTAGGATGTGGTATCATCCTGTTGTCATCTAGGATGTGGTATCATCCTGTTGTCATCTAGGATGTGGTATCATCCTGTTATTATGTAGGATGTGGTATCATCCTGTTGTCATCTAGGATGTGGTATCATCCTGTTGTCATCTAGGATGTGGTATCATCCTGTTGTCATCTAGGATGTGGTATCATCCTGTTATTATGTAGGATGTGGTATCATCCTGTTGTCATCTAGGATGTGGTATCATCCTGTTGTCATCTAGGATGTGGTATCATCCTGTTGTCATCTAGGATGTGGTATCATCCTGTTGTCATCTAGGATGTGGTATCATCCTGTTGTCATCTAGGATGTGGTATCATCCTGTTATTATGTAGGATGTGGTATCATCCTGTTGTCATCTAGGATGTGGTATCATCCTGTTGTCATCTAGGATGTGGTATCATCCTGTTGTCATCTAGGATGTGGTATCATCCTGTTGTCATCGAGGATGTGGTATCATCCTGTTGTCATCTAGGATGTGGTATCATCCTGTTGTCATCTAGGATGTGGTATCATCCTGTTGTCATCTAGGATGTGGTATCATCCTGTTGTCATCGAGGATGTGGTATCATCCTGTTGTCATCTAGGATGTGGTATCATCCTGTTGTCATCGAGGATGTGGTATCATCCTGTTGTCATCTAGGATGTGGTATCATCCTGTTGTCATCTAGGATGTGGTATCATCCTGTTGTCATCTAGGATGTGGTATCATCCTGTTGTCATCGAGGATGTGGTATCATCCTGTTGTCATCTAGGATGTGGTATCATCCTGTTGTCATCGAGGATGTGGTATCATCCTGTTGTCATCTAGGATGTGGTATCATCCTGTTGTCATCGAGGATGTGGTATCATCCTCTTGTCATCTTGGAAATCGAGAGGGAAATTTGCAGTGAATTTGATGATATTGTCATCACGACGTAACTTTTTACCAGCCTCTCCTTCTGTAATTACATCTCTATTAGTGGATATTACCAAGTCTAAACTGTTATTACCTTTCGCTGAGTCTCAGATCATTTGATGTGAAAAGGTAGTCTTCTGATGGATTAATTAGACTGTTACCTTCCTAAATATCCGATACGAAATCCCGTGTGTGTTAAGATCTGCAATTATCTATACCGCAAGATTTCATTTTTTTTTTCATGTATAGTCGTATAGTTTTATCCACATTATCTGAGGTTCTATTCGAAGCAATGAAAAATTTTGACGTCTTGTTTATGAGTTTGGTGTACGAATTTTAGCATCTCCACCTGCCTTGTGTGGACGACCTTTACTGAGAGCGCGCTACATCCTTATAACACTAACTCTGTTGATGGTTATGGTCGTGTTCATCCAAGGTTCTGTTATTGCTATATATATATATATATATATATATATATATATATATATATATATATATATATATATATATATATATTAGGCCATCCTGATGCAGCCTCTGATGGTAGCTCATCACGTTTTAGGCCAACGCTTTTGTCGTTAGTGGAATGGAGAGAAGACAATTAAGTGTTGTGCTCAGGAAGGTGAGGTGATTGTGCCACACGTCTCTGAAGCCAGACCTCTGTTAATATGGTGCACCCTGGTCTGCCTCTTCCATGCTAGGTTCATCCTCACCTGATCAGTCTGGTTCCTGACTTCCTGGTTTTGTATAACCTTTTCCTCACCTCAGTCTGGCTCAGCAACTGCTTCATCCTTTTTTTTTTATCGTATAAAGTCTTACCTAAGCATGCAGTTGTGACCCTATGTAAATGCAGCTTGTCTTCAGCGAACAGACTTGTACCATCAGTAAAACTTTATCAAAAATCTGTACAGTAGTCAGCCTCCACCCGACCTGGAAAGTCCCTCATCTCTGTTACAAATCTAACATTCTGTTTTAGAGATACACTCCAACTGTTAAAACTTTCTTACGCTTATCCTTATATTGTCCTAGGATCTCCTCTGACTCATGGTGCTTGTACCAGCCTGGACAACACTTACCAAGGATTCTACAGTGTTCCTAAGTATATATATCCTGTGTCTTATGTGGTAAGTCTCGTAGCTTATTTCCCGGGTAACACAGCCTCCTCCTGTTTTTGTTCCTGCTACAGACTTCCGTGTCTGAATGTTTGAGTGA
The DNA here is from genome assembly GCF_036320965.1 of Panulirus ornatus. Taxonomy (NCBI): domain Eukaryota; kingdom Metazoa; phylum Arthropoda; class Malacostraca; order Decapoda; family Palinuridae; genus Panulirus; species Panulirus ornatus. The sequence continues at coordinate 22,438,236 of NC_092224.1, read as the reverse complement.
AGGAATCCCCGACAAGGATGAGGCTAGGCTCGCCCAGTCGTTTCATCTTCCAACCGTGTAAACCAAGTGACAGTCTTTGTTACCGTTTCTTTTCCTCCAATCTTCGGCTTCGCACTGTTCCTGTCCACTTCGAAATTATCACCGCCGTCACTTGTCGTCTGTGCCTTGACCAGCCTGGTTTCTGAATTGCCTAAGTTATCAATGATGATATTCTCTTTCTTGATATCCAGGACCCATGCTATTGCAAATCCCAGGTCTTCCTCCCACATACCGTCTGCTGGCAGCACTTTCAGTCGCTATCTTATCACTGATCGCTTTTGACAACGTGAAATATATATCACAAAAAGCAAAGAAAATATCTACTACCGTTTTGTAGAAAGATGAATATTTCTTTGTAAATCTACGATGAGATTGTGAGCGAGCACAGTGAACAGCACAGAACAGCTTTGTTTTTCTTGTCCTCACTTGCTACAATGTTGAACAGAGCAGGGCCATCCTGGGTCGTGTTCCAAGTGACTAGGATTAGTTGGTGGTGGTGGTGGTGAAGGCCGTGTGTGTGTTGCTGTTGTTGATATGAGGACTTTGTATTAGTGGTGGTGGTGATAAGGGCCATGTGTCTTGTGGTGGTGATAGTGGGAGCCGTATGTGTGGTAATGGTGGTGAGGGCCATGTGTGTGGTGGTGATGATGGTAGTGAGGACCGTGAATAATTACCTATTAGCAGTCACCTCTTTGTACATCGACGAGAAGGGAGTTTACCCATCTTTTGAACTGCCTTTATCAATAGGCAATTTTTATACCTGTGCATGTTGCCAGCATTCACAATTTCACTTATCTTGCTTGAATCATCCACTACCTTGTTACGGGAACAATGCTTCCCTACATCCTTTCTAACAGGATAATTTCTTTGTGTATTACTATATCCACAGATGAGTCCATCACTGCTTCTCATGAAGAACTAACTGATCCCCGTCGACATCATCTAACTGCTTTACAATCGTGGAAGTTATCATCGAGTCACCCCTTACTCTTCTCTCCTTCATAATGTGCACCTGATCGGTTCTCATCTTCTCTTCTTCGGCTTAACTTCATTAAATAAGGAATGATATCTTGCCCTTCCTCGAGTCCTCGTAGGTAGATTTTTTTTGTTCTTCTTTACATGCAAGTTACCAGACTCGGGAAACGTATTCTGCTTTTGGTCTGATGTGTGTTGCGTTATTGATGTCTTACCAAGCATTTCTATATCCACGGACTTCAACACTGTTCGTATTTACCAGCAGACCGTGTGAGTTCCCTTACAACTCTCCTGATGGGGATCTCTGATGGCAGGTTCGGCACAATGTAGACTCCCAAGTCTCGCTCACATACATCACAATAGATTGTTTCCTGATAGACAGTTGTCGTACTGAAGCGTTCCTTCACTGTCTCTCGTGCTCATTGCTTTACATTTGCCCGGGATGAATTTCATGAACCTGCAGTGTGGTAGTCGACACTTTTTTTGGTAGTTCGGAAAATACAAGACCGAGATGCTATCATCTTGTGGTGGTGGCTGTGTGCTGGAGGCTATGAAGGCCGTATGTGATGGTGGTGGTGAACGTGTTGGTGATGGTTTGGTGAAGGCCAGCTGCGGTGAGGGAGTGATGATGGTGGTGGTGAAGGAGTGGTGGTGCTGGTGGTGGTGAAGGCTGGCTGTGGTGAAGGAGTGGTGATGATGGTGGTGGTGGTGAGGTCTGGCAACGTTTACAAACATTTATTGATTGTTGTGGGATCGTCCCGGGAGAGTGTGACGCCTGCCGTCCCGGGAGGATGTGACGCATGTCGTTCCAGGAGTGTGTGACGCCTGTCATCCCAGGAGGATGTGACGCAGTACCGTCCTAGGAGGGTGTGACGCAGTACCGTCCTGGGAGGGTGTGACGCAGTACCGTCCTGGGAGGGTGTGACGCAGTACCGTCCTGCGAGGGTGTGACGCCTGCCGTCCCCGGAGGGCGTGACGCATGTCATTCCAGAGGGATGTGACGTGTACCACCCCAGTGTTTCCAATCATGTTTGTTCTCGGGTTTCCCTTCGGAGCCTCCCAACCTATGGCTCTCCCAGACATCACACCTCTTCTGTGTGTGTATGTGTGTGTGTGTGCGTGTATGTGTGTGTGTGTGTGTGTGTGTGTGTGTGTGTGTGTGTGTATGTGCAGTATTGTCTCCGTTTTATTCACGGATAACAGTTTACGAAGAACGTTTCTCTTCCTAAATCTTTTTTTTTTATCAACGTTTTTGTGATATTATATAGTTCGTATCCTCCGTACAGTAGCTGTAAGACCGCTTTCATTTGGACATTGTTGTCCCCGCTGAAGCTCTCGTGTTCTGCTGGCGATTTCATTAATATTCTTTTTTTTTCACAGCTGAATCCTTTGTGTGTTTTGGTGGGTTACTCTCACATCCTTGACCTCTAGCTTTCCCGACCTCTGACCTCGTAGTGTTGCCGCTTGAGGACACACGGCAGACATACGAGGAAATGAGCAGCATCAGAGCCTGTCTGTACCCTCCGTCTGGCATTACCTGCGTTAGGACTACTCCTGCTGCAGTAGAGTAACGTGCCATCATACTGCTGAATGGACAGACCTGTCGTATTTAGGGAAGACACACAGCGACACGATGCTCTGTCCTGAAGCTAAAGAAAAAAAAAAACCAGTGGCCTTTATTGCCAGATATGTCCACCATCACTCCACGAAAGCAATGTGCATTCAACCTTCACAGCAGTACAATGTCATCAGGAAGATTGTCGTGTGCTCAGCCCCCAGTGCTGTTGTGTCGTCGCTTCAAAGAACCGGCGGATGCTGGAGGCATGAAGGGTAATGGGCGACATCCTCTCTGGACTTTCGCGGTCGTGGGTCGAGGTGGAACAGCAGGTTCCCAATGCTGGGCTCCTCCTGCGTCTATGTTATGTGCGACCTGTTGCACGACGTGACACAGGAGTGACTGAGGTATTATATGGCTGCACATCAGGTGACTCGGGGATGTTATAGGATCTTCCTGTAAATGAAATACAGAAGAGTTCAGATCCGTTTTGCATGAAATGTTATTCAGTTTCATGAGAATCCCAGGACGTGTTATTCATTACTGTACCTTTATATGGCAATGCCATAGTAAAAGTGAAAATTGAATGTAATGTGGAGAGCGTACTATATCAGGAGAATTGGAACATATGCGAAATATTTCGTGTCCTGTGCCTTGAGTCGGGAAGAAGAATACGTGACACGTTAGGATGACTTAAAGTTATCCTTTAGGAAATAACGCCTCAGGTTGGGGGAACGGTGTACACAGTAATGAGGGTCGAGCCACGACTTGGGCGACGGTTTACAAGGCTTTGATCAGGCATTATGAGAAAGGATGTAGCAGTTGTGACCAGCGTATGAATGAACATCTAAACAGCGTAAGAAAGAAATGGAGTCGTATTTAGAATTTGGGCCAAAGGATACAAAATACGAAGAAAGGCCACATCTGCTTATGTACATTCTCTCTCTGTCATGTATAACGCCTTGAAGTCAGTTCTCCCTAACCATGGTTTATCCCGAACGCTTCACATGCCCTGGTTCAGTCCATTGACAGCACGTCGACCCCCTGTATACCACGTCGTTCTAATTCACTATATCCCACGCACGCGTGTATGTTCTGACCCCGATCTCTCGGTATCTGTAGTACTCCATCCTTCCATCTCCAGTTTTGTTTCCCCCGTTCTCCTTTTTCCCCTCCACTTCTGGCACATGTATCCTCTTTGTCAAATATTCCTCAGTAATCATCTCCATATGTCCAAACCATTTCAGCACACCGTCTCTAGCTCTCTCAACCACACTTTTATTGTTACCATATCTTCCTCTTCCCATTCATTACTTGTTCGAGCAAACTACCTCACACCGCAAATTGTTCTCAAACAGCTGAATTCCAACACACCAACCATCTTCCACAGACATATCTATAGCCCGTGCCTCGCATCCATGTAATGTTGTTTGGACAATTAAACCTTCAAACACATCCATTTTTGCCTTCCCAATTAACGATTTCTCGTTCCATACATTCTTCAATTCTCCCAGATCTTTTGCTGCTAACCCATTCTACGACTCGCTTCCGCCTCCATGGACCCATTCGCTGCCATGTCTACTTCCAGGTATCTAAATCACTTCACTTCCTCTAGATTTTATCTATTCAAACTCACACCCCGATTAAACTGTCCCCCAATTCTGCTAAACCTAATAACTTGGAACTTTTCACTCTCCTCTGTTTCTTCTCGTACATATGCATTGATGAAAACTTCTTACTGCTTTTAGCAGCTTTCCTTCTGTACAACATATTCTGAAGACTTTCCACAAGGCAACTTTATCAACCCTATCATATGTGTTCTCCAGATCCATAAATGGTAGATATAAATCCATTCGTTTCTCTATTTCTCACACATTCTTTAGAGCAAACACCTGATCCACACATCCTCTACCACTTCTGAAATCACATTGTTCCTTTCTAGTCTGATGTTCTGCACATGCCTACAATCTCTCAATCGCTACTCTCCTATACAACTTAGCGGTACACTCAATAGATTTATGCCTCTGTAGTTTGAACACTCATCTTTATCCCCCTTGCATTTTTACAAAGGCACTATACGTGCATTCTGCCAGTCCTCAGGTACCTCACCATGGTACATACATACATTGAAAATCCAAACTAAGCAGTCAACATCGCGGTCACCCTCTTTCTAAATCAACTGCAGTACCATCCACGCCAGCTACTTGCCATATTTCATTTTACTTAAGGATTTCACGACTTCTTCTCTCTTCACCAAAACACTCTTTGCATACCACCCAGACCCAAACACCCAACATCGGCAACCTGTCTTCAAACACATTCAACAGTCCTTCAAAGTACTCGATCCATCTCCTTTTCTTCATTACTACCTATTACTACTTCCCCTTTTGCCTCCTTCACCGACGTTCCAATTTGTTGTTTTGTTTTTCGATCATTTTTAACCTTCCAGAAGATCTACTTATGCTCCCTTAACTTTTATGATGCTCACTCACCCCAACCCTCATTTACCTTCTTTTTCAACCCCTGCATGTTCCTCTTAACCTCCTGCTGTTTTTACTTATAACTCCCCTGATCAGTTGCACTCTTTCCCTATAAGTACCGCACAAACGCCTCCCCTAACTCTTTCATTAGCAATTTTACTTCATCCCACCTCTCATTACCCTTTCTAATCTACCCTCTTCCCACCTTTCGCATGTCAACTGCGTCTCTCGCAAATACCAGCACTGCTTCCCTGAATACTTCCATTTGCACCCACTTCCCTTAGGTCATTTACCTTTTGCCATTCTACACTCTGTGTCTTCCTGGTATTTCTTCACGCCAGTCTTTTTTCCAAGCTTACTTACTCTCGCCACTCTCTTCTCCCGATTTTGTTTCTTTTTTTCCTAAAACGTCTTTAAATCATCACCCTCGCTTACAGAGGATAGTGGTTAATCATCCCACCAGCTGCCCCTCTCAGCACATCTACATTCACAAGTTTCTTTCTTACACGCTCATCAATAATGTAATAGACACACACACACCACACACACACACACACACACACACACACACACACACATACACACACACACATACACACACACACATCCTAGAGACTATGATGAAAATGTAAAGGTTAAAAGTAAACAGGAGGATGAGAGGAGATTGAGAGCTCAGAGCATATCTGTCATCACGTATCAGACTGCTGGCTCACGACTGGAACCTTTGTCACCGAAGCAGGCTACTCAGAGGGAAGGATGAGGCGCGATCAGTTTGGGTGATTCTCAAGTCAAGAGAAAATGGTAGAATTAAGAGACATGGGAACTGATAAAATGGAAGAATGAGGAGACTTTTAACGATATCAGAGGGGGCTTTAAAAGGAAAATGAATGTGGGGAAAAAGCACAAAGATAAGGTAAAGAAGAGCATTAGTAACGAATGTTAAGTTGACACAAACTGAAGGTAAGATCGAAAGTCTTGAAATCCACGAACACAAGCTGCAGGGAATAACCAATAAGAGTGCGATAGATATTGTGCAACGTGTGATAACAGACAGGAGTTGAAAGATACGAATCGGTGAACACTACAAGACTGGATGACATCCATATTCAGTCAGTGGAGGAAGGCGGGCAATAAAGGAGGTAAAAATAAGGCAAAACTACTAGAGGCAACAGAGGAGGGAAATACGCTCCTCGAAATTGGAATTGATCAAACAAAAGGAACGGGGAAAATTCATAGCTTGGACAAAAGGGAAGGAGGACCTGTAAAGGCTGGTCTCAAGGGGAAGGGGGTATGCCAGCCAGGCGGTGTTAAAGGCAAGGAAGCTGGCGGAACGTATAAAGAATCTGGTAGTGTGTTCGGTGCAAGAAGACAAACAAAAGGGAGGAGCGAGGAAGAAAGTTGAGAAAAATGCGGAAAGTTTCATACGTGAGAATTGCGAGAGACCCAAATATTAGGACCCCCACATAACAAGGCAGAGAGAGGCTAGGAGCACTTAACACTGAGGATGGATGGTCTGGACGTTAGATCTGTAAATACAGATGGACGGGTTGTAAACAGCATAGGATTGCATTATGTGAGGGTCACATAGAAGAAATCAAACCAAACATCGATGATGAGAAATAATATTCCAAGGTGTAGAACTCTCGTCTTGTCTTTCGTAAAATATCTTTTGGTCGCTTTGAAGGAGAGGACATAGGAGAAGCGGGATCGTCGTCCTTAGAGAGGATATAGGAGAAGCAGGCTGGTCCTTTCGGTAGGATATAGGAGAAGCAGGATGGTCCTTTGGGAAGATATAGGAGGAAGCAGGGATGGCCCTTAAAAGGGACAAAAGGAGAAGAGGGATGGCCCTTAGTGAGGAAGTAGAGAAGCGGGACGATCCTCAGACGAAAAAAAAGACACTTGATCGAATGATACATTAAAGCAAGCAAGACTCACACTGAGGTACAGAAACATGATGGCATAACGTCTAGGAACATTTCCCGATCCAACATATGACTGAACACACCTACTAGTCTGGGAGGCTCGTGCATCCCTTAATACTGGATCTCAGTCTCTCATAACCAACCAGGTAATGGATAACGTCAGCTGCTTCACCCCACTGGGGAGGAGGAGTGACGACACACAGCACCCGGAGTTAAATTCTTGTATAGTTCATGGATGAAGGCGGGACCAAGATTACAAGCTTAACGTTTTCAAATCGATTCGAACACTTTCTGGAAACAAGGAAGAATATATGAACGAGAGAACAAGACAGGTAACAAGGCAAGAGATGAGGAAGAAAATTCGTGGTGGAAATAAGTTATATTTAGCAAGTAAGTTGTGCGAGGAAACAGAAAATGCATAGAACTCTTCAGGTGTAAAATTCCACTCTGTTCATACAAATAGGAAACACACCCACACACACACATACATACATACAGTTAATCGCACATGGGAAGTATTCACTTCTGTGATCAATTCATCATTTTCTTTTTCTTGTCTGTCACCAGCACTGAACTTGTCCCTCGTCTCTAGCTGGAGTCTTGTTTTGTTTTGGAACATATTATTCTTCCTGATCAGTCGCTAAGTTACGTCCACCAACTCCAAGTTGTCTCGATGTTTGCTTCCAGCTTAGCTCCCTCCTCACTGGCTGTGTCCACGCTTAATGTTTCTATATTGGCTGTTTCCAGCTTTGCTGTCTTCTCACGAGCTGTTTCCATCTTGACTGTTTACTCACTGGCTGTTTTCACTCAAGCTGTTTCCATATTGACTGTTTCCTCTGACTGTTTAAAGCTTTGCGGTTTCCTCACTAGCTGTTTCCATCCTCTGTTTCTTCACCGTTTCCAAATTGTCTTTTTTTTCACAGTCTCCACACTAGCTGTTATCTTCATGACTGTTTCCAGCTTGGCTGTTTCCTCACTGACTGTTTCCGTAGTGGCTGTTTTCCTACTGTTTCCTCAGTAGCTGTTACTCATTGCCTGTCACCATCACAGAAGTTCTCTCTATCGTCTCTACCTGGAGCCTTGATTTGTTTCGGAACATATTATTCTTCCTGTTTCCTCTAGCTTTCTCCACACTGGCTGTGTCCATGTTGATTGTTTTCATACGAGCTGTTTCCGTTGGGGCTGTTTTTAACAATTTCCTTAGTAGCAGTTACTCATTGGCTGCTTCCACACTGGTTGTTTTCATACTAGCTGTGGCTTGTTTCCATGCTGTCTGTTTCCACGGAACTTTTGAAAGTCACTCGCGTGGCCTTGGGAACATGTGCAGACCTCCACCATAACCTCCTTCGCTCGTCATGACCCGCTCCTCCTCTGCGGTGGGCACACAGCACCGTCATTACTCCCACCATGATACAGTTCTCTAACGTGTTTTCATGCCACGACAACCATGGCCTCCCATGCAACCATAACATGTTCCGTGGTCCATTCCCTACCATTGTCGCGCTCTCTTGGGGTGATGGCATCTCCCCATGATCACTCATGTTCTGATCACCCTCCTGCTATCATCACCCCCATTGCCGCCTTCGTCCCCTCGTCACGCCCTGCCATTATCTTCCCATTATGTCCACCCCTGATATTATCATCACCCTTCCGCCTGTTACCAGCCAATATATATATATATATATATATATATATATATATATATATATATATATATATATATATATATATATATATATATCCCTGGGGATAGGGGAGAAAGAATACTTCCCACGTATTCCCTGCGTGTCGTAGAAGGCGACTAAAAGGGGAGGGAGCGGGAGGCTGGAAATCCTCCCCTCTCTTTTTTTTTCCAAAAGAAGAAACAGAGAAGGGGGCCAGGTGAGGATATTCCCTCAAAGGCCCAGTCCTCATCCTCTGTTCTTAACGCTACCTCGCTGATGTGGGAAATGGCGATTAGTATAAAAAAAAAAATATATATATATATATATATATATATATATATATATATATATATATATATATATCCTTTCCAATATATATATATATATATATATATATATATATATATATATATATATATATATATATATATATATATATATATCCTATTATCATCACCTCACCTGCCATGAACACCCTCCACGGATGAATTCACAGGGAGCAATATTCTCCATCTCCATGATTTTCGTTCCGCTGCTCATATTCAAAAGTCCAATGAAAAATGTTCATTTCCTTTCGGAAATCATTAATTTTAATCATTAAAATCACTTTTAATCCTTTGAGTATATAAAAATGCACTCTATTATATGTCATTTTACATATATGACTTCGTATTGATAATGTCATAATCGCTATACTTCTCTCCTCATATCTACCTGAAGGAGGTCCCTTCGAATTTATTCTTTGCTCTGTTAGAGTTTTGATGATGTTTCTCTTGTGTCCACAGATCCTGGCCCGAACAATCCGACCACCACCTACATCCCTCCTGACGGCGTGGGTAAGTACTCCTCACTTCACCGTACTGACACTGCGTACTGCAGCCTCCCTGATGGTCACATCTTTGTGGGCATCAGGTGAAGAGTGACCTCTTCATCAGTAGGGGTCCTTGACCGCTCGACCATGACTGAAGGGGGACCCTGAGCACGGCGTTATGGCCCCCTGGGTATGACTGCATGGCCTTTAACCTGACCTTGAAGGGTCAGGTCAACAGGACAAACCACCTTGACTGGTTTTGCTTGTAGGTTAAGATCTTGCACAAGTCACTGTAGGACGAAACAGTATTACTTAAGAATGGAAGAAGGAGATTTCACTTTCGATGATAAGAAATGTGAATTATCTCGGTCTGTTGACGGCTGCGGGACACAAATACTGGAAATAGTTTGTGTCGTCGTCAGCTTGCGGTTCAAACCAAAGTGGCTGATCCTGTCCACAAGTAACACGAGGCAGATATGAAGGTTTGTAATCAGAAACCACATCTAAGAAGACCACTTAAAGCACAGCTTACGGGGAACTAGGTTATCGAAGGCCCGCTTAACTGGAAATTCCATTACTGAAACCCAATTTAACTACAAACTTGATTAACCCAGACCTAAATCACACTCGTCTCGTCCGTAGGCTTAGATCTCGCGTCTCATCCGAGGCCTAGATGACTAGTCTTGTAGTCTGCCAGTGTGTCACCTGGCCCCTAGGCTCGGGCCACCTGACACTGCCCACTCCACTAAAGGATAACAAGACTTGAGGAATCAAGGAATCATTATTAGGGCCAGGGAACATGAAGCTTGGTAACGTACCAGGGGGCGGGCCTGGCGGGCAACGACCTGAAGAAGGTAATGAGGGAAACTACCTGAAGAAGGTAATGAGGGAAACTACCTGAAGAAGGTAATGAGGGAGGAGATACATCAGCCCTCTTGTTTGGGGTGGCATGATAGCTGTATGATACTAGGTGTCATTATCTATATGTCTCCCTATTTGTCTGTCGATTTAATCTCTCTCTCTCTCTCTCTCTCTCTCTCTCTCTCTCTCTCTCTCTCTATATATATATATATATATATATATATATATATATATATATATATATATATATATATATATTTATTTTTTTTTTTTTTTTTTATTATACTTTGTCGCTGTCTCTCGCGTTTGCGAGGTAGCGCAAGGAAACAGACGAAAGAAATGGCCCAACCCCCCCCCCCCCCATACACATGTATATACATACGTCCACACACGCAAATATACATACCTACACAGCTTTCCATGGTTTACCCCAGACGCTTCACATGCCCTGCTTCAATCCACTGACAGCACGTCAACCCCCGTATACCACATCGCTCCAATTCACTCTATTCCTTGCCCTCCTTTCACCCTCCTGCATGTTCAGGCCCCGATCACACAAAATCTTTTTCACTCCATCTTTCCACCTCCAATTTGGTCTCCCTCTTCTCCTTGTTCCCTCCACCTCCGACACATATATCCTCTTGGTCAATCTTTCCTCACTCATCCTCTCCATGTGCCCAAACCACTTCAAAACACCCTCTTCTGCTCTCTCAACCACGCTCTTTTTATTTCCACACATCTCTCTTACCCTTACGTTACTCACTCGATCAAACCACCTCACACCACACATTGTCCTCAAACATCTCATTTCCAGCACATCCATCCTCCTGCGCACAACTCTATCCATAGCCCACGCCTCGCAACCATACAACATTGTTGGAACCACTCTTCCTTCAAACATACCCATTTTTGCTTTCCGAGATAATGTTCTCGACTTCCACACATTCTTCAAGGCCCCCAGGATTTTCGCCCCCTCCCCCACCCTATGATCCACTTCCGCTTCCATGGTTCCATCCGCTGCCAGATCCACTCCCAGATATCTAAAACACTTCACTCCCTGGGGATAGGGGAGAAGAACTACTTCCCACGTATTTCCTGCGTGTCGTAGAAGGCGACTAAAAGGGGAGGGAGCGGGGGTCTGGAAATCCCCCCCTCTCGTTTTTTTTTTTTAATTTTCCAAAAGAAGGAACGGAGAAGGGGGCCAGGTGAGGATATTCCCTCAAAGGCCCAGTCCTCTGTTCTTAACGCTACCTCGCTAACACGGGAAATGGCGAATAGTTTGAAAGAAAAAAAAAAAAATATATATATATATATATATATATATATATATATATATATATATATATATATATATAATTTTCCTCCAATACTTGATTGCCGCTTCCCGTGTTTGCAAAGTAGCATCAGAAACAAAAGAAGGAAGGCAGTACTTCCTCCAAAATTCGTAAATGCTTTTCCTTGGCTCTTATCCCTTTCATAATCGTCTCTAAAGTTCACTTTAGGTTCGGCCTTGATGTGGCTTTTCCTCCGTGCCTAGAGCCTCCAACGTAAAAATAATTCGCTCGCATCCGTTCTGTCGCTGTCATGTGGAATGCACCGAAACCACAGCTCCCTATCCACAACCCGGCCCCACAGACCTTTCCATGAAACCCTCCGGCTGCTTAACATACCCTGGTTCAATCCATTGTCAGCACGTCTTTCCCTGTATACCACATCATTCCAGGTTACTTAATCATCTGCACGCCTTTCACCCTCTTGCATGTTCAGCACCGATTGCTGAAAGTCATTTTCATTCCATTCCTCCACCTCTAGTTTGGTCACCCTTCCCTCCTTGTTCCCTCCACTTCTGACGTATATCCTCTCCGTCATTCTCGATATCTCCAAACCATTTCAGGACACCCTCTTCAGCTCTCAGCCACACACTTTTCAGTACCACACCTCTCTCTTACCTTTATATATTACTCGATCAAATCGCCTCACGCCACATATTGTCCTGATATATATATATATATATATATATACATATATATATAATATATCATAGATATTCGCCATATCCCGCATTAGCGGGGTAGCGTTAAGAACAGAGAACTGAGCCTACGAGGTGTGAACCTTCACCTGTACACAAATCGGCGCTACTTTTTAACGAGGGCAGTGACCTCTACGGGCGTAACGAGAAAACACTCACAAACTTTATGGAAAATTACAGGTGGTGTTGAGCTCTGGCTGGGTGAGGCCGGGAGCAGATCCTTGACGAGCTGGGGTAGGAGGGAGGCCAGCAGGAGCAGCGGCGGTGGTGGTGTTCCTGGGTTACTATGGCGACGTGGGTCTTCACCTCGCCCACGTTGGTGCCATCGCGTTCTTCCTCTCCATAACATTCCTCAGTATCGCCCGAGGACGTCACACCGAGATTGGATCCCTTTGTTTTCACATGTTACTATGCCACATCCATTGACCCAACACATCATCTCTGGTGATGGTGTATAGAGGACGAACACTCTGTACATACAGAGGATTCCATCTTCTATCGAGAGAGCGACGCGTACGCACAAGGAATCAGAATCGTATTAAAGACAGGCACTTGTTAGTTCAGATCGTCTCTTGTTATCTTCGTGGTCACACTAGGTGGGTCTTGCTGGTGTGTTGACGACCGGGGAGGAGGACTTTTGTGCTTCATTTTCGTCAAAAGTCAAAATTTCCGTTTTCTCTTTTCTGCTTTTTTTTTTTTCTTTCATTGAGATTCAGAGGTGGGTGATATCGGGGCTTGTAAATTTTATTATTTTTAAATTTTCTTGCCCCCGAAGTTCTAATACCGTATAAAAGGCTAATGGAATTGCCAAGCCTTTTTTTTTTTAACCCATTTATGTACGATATATTTTATCCTCCTGCGTCAGATAATTGCGAAAGGCTTTGGTTATCGTTGGCCAGTTTTGTGCAGGGTCTCTCGATAGAGAAAAGAGGGGAAATGAGTTCCCGATATATTCTGAGCACGGTGGTAATGTTATGCAAATGCGAATAATTGAATATTTAAATAGATTTGTTATAACGTAGTAAACGAATAAAAAATGTGGAAGATATGTGTATATGTTTTATATTTTGAATTGATTTGATATCAGTTTAGTAATTTTTGTATTCTTTTATTATTATTAAACTTAGTCGCTGTCTCCCGCGTTAGCGAGGTAGCGCAAGGAAACAGACGAAAGAATGGCCCAACCCACCCACACACACATGTATATACATAAACGCCCACACACGCACGTATACTTACCTATACATTTCACCGTATACATACATATACATACACAGACATATACATATTTACACATGTACATATTCATACTTGCTTTCTTCATCCAATCCCGTCGCCACCCCACCACATATGAAATGGCACCCCCCTCTCCCCGCGCTCGCGCGAGATATCGCTAGGAAGACAATAGAGGCCGCATTCGTTCACACACAGTTTCTGTCATGTATAATTCACCGAAACCACAGCTCCTTCTCCACATCCAGGCTCCACAAAACTTTCCATGGTTTATCCCAGACACTTCACATGTCTTGGTTCAATCCATTGTATTCTTTATATATGTATATATATATATATATATATATATATATATATATATATATATATATATATATATAAAGAATACAATGGATTGAACCAAGACATGTGAAGTGTCTGGGATAAATCATGGAAAGTTTATACATATATATATATATATATATATATATATATATATATATATATATATATATATATATATATATATATATATATATCCCTGGGGATAGGAGATTAAGAATACTTCCCACGTATTCCCTGCGTGTCGTAGAAGGCGACTAAAAGGGGAGGGAGCGGGGGGGCTGGAAATCCTCCCCTCTCGTTTTTTTTTTTTTTTTTTTTAATTTTCCAAAAGAAGGAACAGAGGGGGCCAGGTGAGGATATTCCAAAAAAGGCCCAGTCCTCTGTTCCTAACGCTACCTCGCTAACGCGGGAAATGGCGAATAGTTTAAAAGAAAGAAAAGAAAGATATATATATATATATATATATATATATATATATATATATATATATATATATATATATATATACATATATACCGTTTTCCCTATACGTCGTGGAAAGCGACTAGGAGGACGGGAGCGGAGAACTAGAAACTGGATGATTTGAATACAAAAATGAGTAACATGACTGTTGAGAGAATAATTGGTGAATTGCTTGTGGAGTCGTTAGCAGAAAAAAAGACTGGTGACTGGGAATACCTGATTTAAAAAGAGGAACATACACAAGTATACGCATTTGAGTAGAAAATATGGTCAGCGGGCATTACTGGATTACATGTCAACTGATAGGCGTGCAAAAGAGAGACTCTTGGATGTGAATGTGCTGAGAGAGGTAAGTGGTGGGATCTTTTATCATTACCGCGTGGAGGCTAACGTGAAGAGTTGTAGAAGTTCTCGGAAAAATGGAACATTATGGGTGAGAATAAGTAAGCTTGAAAAAGTAACCTGTGTGAAGTATCAGGACAGATTTAATGGAATAGTAGGAAATGAAAGTAAGCGGAGCCAGGGGAGTGGGCGAAGTTAATGGGAGGTATTTCGGGAAGCAGTGCTGGCATGTGCAAGAGATGCGTGTGACGTGCGGAAGGTGGGGAGAGGGCAGATTAGAAGGGATAATTAGTGTAGGAATGACGAGGTAAAGTTGCAAGTGAAAGAGAAACGAGAGGTATATGGGCAATACTTACAGGGATGGAGCACAGATAACTGGGAGATGATTAAAAGAAAAAGCGGCAGGAGGTAAAGAGGATAATGCAGGGGAGGTTAAAAAGAAGCAAATGATAATTACAGTAGACTTCAGGGAGTATAACATGTTTTGGAAGGTAGTTGATAGTGTGTGAAAAACAAGAAAACAAATGGGAACCTTGGTGAAGGAAGCAAATGAGGAAGTGGTAACATAGCGATGAAATAAGAAGATCGAGTGAGTATTTTGAAAGACTGGTGAATGTTGCCAGACTTGAACGCACCCGACCTCGATTCGGGTAGTCACCTGTTTAACAAATGGCGTCCTAGCTACGTCTCTCCACTGTATATTAACTGACATATTTCTTTCTTGTATCTCCCCTGATGTGATCATTACACGAAAATGGACTCAGGAACGTATCGTGTTTCATTCCCATGTGGTTAAGAAAGGAATATATATATATATATATATATATATATATATATATATATATATATATATATATATATATATATATATATATATATTGTGTGTGTGTGTTTTGATTGAGTATATATACTGTCGATTTGATTTATACTTTCTCAGAAAACAAATATCGACATTCGATCGTACTTAAATGTCAAGATTATTTTCGAAGAAGTAGCTGGTGAGCTGGTGGTCGTGTGTCCGCCGGTGTAGGCCAGGAGAAGGACGTTCATCTTCCCACACTTTTCTCTGATTCCCTAAACACGACGCGTCGGTACGACCCTTGAACACGACGGTATGATCCTTGAGCGAGACGATACGATCCTTGAGCTCTATCGTATACGATGCTACTATCCCAGTTCTAGTTCGCTGAGGCTTCCATTTTGACTTTAAGGGATCTATTAATATTCGGATAGTTTACGTATTTATCCGTCTTGTATCGGGAATATCGGAATAGTCAGTATATCGGTGAAAGTAAATTACATCCCAAATTTCCTGCTTTGTAATTAGATCAAGCATATCTGCATATGTAGATTGGTAACCAGGAACCTTTGAATGTTTTAAAAATATGGAAAAATTAATTACCAGCGTAATTACATGGTGATAAGGTATGGCCCTGTGGGACACGCAATTACCAGTAATATTGCACAGGTTTAGTATCTCTGCCGGATAAACATACAGATGTTTCAAATGTCCCATTTAGTCGCACAGTCGTCGCCTTCAACCATGACAACAAAGCGAGTCGGCCAAAGAGAGATGAATGATGCCACAATACATTACCCAACCATCTGTCTCCCTCCCACCTCCGTCGTTTGGGCTCAAGGTAAATTTTTGGACATCGTTGGTCTAACGAGGTTTGGTCCCAGGTCGGGAGACCAGGACTGTAAAAGGTGGCAAGGGATGTCGGGGTCTTTGGGGGTCGTTCTTGGTCCTCACTCTAGCAAAGGAATACGAAGGAATTCAACGAAACAGAGCCAATGGGTTCTTTCGAGGCTGCTTGCCATGGTACAGGAGATGAGAGACAAGCAGCGTAGTGCTGAGGGAGTAGAAATGGAAACATGAACGGGGAGAAATGTCTGTGAACTTTGTAACAGAAGGGGAACAAGTAATGTCAGTGGTAGACTGGAGAAGTTACCAGTAGATGTTGATTATTCTGTGAAGACATTTCCTCTCACGGACAAGGTCAACAACACACGCTGCATTGGATGGTATTTGCTTCGTGTTGTTTTGATGAAATGCTTGACACTGATTGTCTTGAAACGCTCGCGTATCAAGCACTCTGATGGAGTTTCTGTAATACGGCGCTCTAATGCTGTTCCTGTAACACAGCAGTCTTAACTTTTGCGTGTAACATAGCAGTCTAATCCTGCACCTTTAACATAGTAGTCTGATCCTGCACCTGTAACATAACAATTTGATCTTATACCTGTAACACAGCAGTCTTGATCTTGTACCCATAACGGAGCAGTGTGATGTTGTACCCCTAACACAGCAGTCTTATTTTGTACCCATAACACAGGAGTGATGCTGTACCCGTAACACAGCAGTCTTATGTTGTACCCGTAACGCAGCAGTCTAATCATGAGCCTATGTTACAACAATCTGATCGTCTTGTCTGTAACACATGTGATGCAAACCCAGGCGCACTGTATTTCTCACATTACATTTAGTAAGAAAAAAGAGAAAAAGGAGATATATATATACATACATATATATATATATATATATATATATATATATATATATATATATATATATATATATATATATATATCACAGTGGACCGTACAGTAACCGTTCAGAATGATTATGTACAACACTGGATCACGACATTTCCCTGGCGTTGATGACCTTTGGAGCAGGACGGTACGACCATTGAGCACGGCAATATGACCTTTGGGTATGGTGGTGTGACCTCTGACCCAAGTAAGGTCAAAGGCAATACCATTATACCCAAGGGACGTACCGTCGTGCTCAAGGAATGTACCACTGTGCTTAAGGGACGTACAGTCGTGCTTTAGGAACGTACCCTCGTGCTGAAAGGATGTACCGTTGTGCTTAAGGGATGTACCTTCGTGCTTAAGGGACGTACCGTCGTGCTTAAGGGACGTACCATTGTGCTTTAGGAACGTACCCTCGTGCTGAAAGGATGAACCGTCGTGCTTAAGGGACGTACCGTCGTGCTTAAGGGATGTACCGTCGTGCTTAAGGGACGTACCGTCGTGCTTAAGGGATGTACCATTGTGCTTTAGGAACGTACCCTCGTGCTGAAAGGATGAACCGTCGTGCTTAAGGGACGTACCGTCGTGCTTAAGGGATGTACCGTCGTGCTTAAGGGACGTACCGTCGTGCTTAAGGGACGTACCGTCGTGCTTAAGGGACGTACCGTCGTGCTTAAGGGACGTACCGTCGTGCTTAAGGGACGTTTCCCTCGTGCTAAAGGACTGTACCCTCGTGCTTAAGGGACGTACCGTCTTGCTTTAGGGACTTCCCTCAACGCTCAAGGGCTCCGCTCAAGAGCCCATTCTTCTTGAATCGCTCGTAACCGAACTTACAATCACAATTTAACATCGTCTTTCAGAAAGGGGCGACTGTAGCTTGAAGCTTGGCAACAGAACTCGAAAACCATTTAGAAAATCTGCCATTCTCTATGAAACACCACACATTAAAATTCCATGAAAATTGTATACAATTTGAAAGAAGAAAACGGGGACATATGAATTCTTTTGAATGAGTACTCGAGTCGTAATATCATAGTTGGGTATATAGACTTTCCGGTAATTAGTCCCATATTTTCCCTTAAGTAATCTTTCTCCTCTCATGGTAAACAGTCAGATGTATACTCGGGTTGACTCTCGTGAAGTTATCAGCGCCCGAGTCTAATTAGGTAAACACTAGTTATTAAAACCAACTCTCCAGAGAGAGAGAGAGAGAGAGAGAGAGAGAGAGACCCAGCTCATGCGGAAGCTGGAGACCGACCCACAACAAGTTAGTTGATCGAGATGAAACGGTGAGGCTTTTCCTGTACATCGAGGACTCGCTCATGTCCTCCTCCATTGTGTCTGTAATGATGACACTCAGACGTAGACTCTGACGGTTGTCAGGCAACCCACCCTGGCTTGTAGGCGAGGCCTGAGTGGGTGTGTCGTTTTGATAAGTCACTCCCAAAAGTCGAGGATTTTACGTGACGACGTTGTAAAGCTGCTGTACTGACATTTGGGGACTTAGGATGTAGCGTCCTTCGTCTACTACACTTCATAATGAGGGACTCATCAGTCGTCTGAATCATCAGTTAACAGCGTATGTTGGTAGCGTACCACAACCCTCGCTCTCCACCACTTTCGCTACCGTCTTACGTTAGAGAATTCTAGGTTAGGTTTTGAGATACACATCCACAGCTTGAATAAATCTTACGTTTATGACATAGTCAATCAATATGATGAATATAAATAGTCAAATAGATATTCATTAGTATAAATAGTCAAATATTTATTAGTATAAATAGTCAAATATTTATTAGTATAAATAGTCAAATATTTATTAGTATTTCTCTGTACATGTTACTGATGCTTTTTAAAACTAACACCACTTACAAAATCAAGACGGTTCTCTCTGATGCTACTTGTGGTACGCGTACCTTTGAATAGAACCCACTGATTTAGACCATTATTCCAGATAATGTAAAATGTATTGTAGGTCTACTGCATCATATAGGCTCAGTACAGGACATTCAGAGGTAGACAGGTGGGTGAACTGTGGTCGAAATGAAGGATGGTATAGAGGGATGTCACGTCACTGTGGCAGTGTGGCAAGTCACTGTGGTGTTACCACATCCCCACACCTGCACGTCCACCACATCTTCACATCTAAATACCCACCACATCTGCACACTCACCACACCTCCCTGCACCTTCACATACACGACCAACCAATCCACTTTCGTCGAAAAAATTCTGACTTTTCACCGACCACTTCGAATTCAGTTTTTGAAATGGAAGCTCAAGAGTTTCCTCTCTAAATTATAAAGAAGATTGCGAGGAAAAATAGTAGGAGAGGAAAAATGCTCTACCAAAAAGTTCAGGTAAATAAAACCTGTGGATTTCTATCATTTCATAATGACCTTCATGTTGCTTTTCATCTTAGAATATGACGAAGATCTTGACAATATAGGTAATTAACTTGGAACTTTGTTTAGATGATGATGGTAATTTACACATTGTTCGTTTCTGGATTTAGTTATGAAATATATTCTTGTATTGTGATGGACGTAATGTCGTTATTAGATAGAGTCGTTATCAGGTTCCAGGCTGGAAGTAAGGGAGGAGCTATGATCGAGGCAAGGTGTGGGCGGGTCTTTCAGTGGGCGATGTTGTGTTAGGATAAGAGGAAGGCACGGGATGATGGTCTTCCCTCGTCTTATGATGCTAAGTATAATTAACAATTTGTGCCTGTGTGCATGTGTGTGTGTGTGTTCGTGTGTGTGTGTGTGTGTGCATGGGTGTGTGCGTGGGTGTCTGTGTGTGTGTGTGTGTGGTAGGTAGAGTATATTCTTTTTAAGGTAAATTGTAAACGTAAACTGTGGCTGCTGGTGTAGGTATGTAAGTTTTGGTTAAAGTCGAAGTGATTGACGATCGTAGCACAATTTTAGAGGCTTGAGTCTGATGTGCTACCCTTGACCACGGCAAGACAGTCCTTGAGCACGACTTTACAGTCCTTGAGCACGACGGTACGACCCTTCTTGAGTACGACGGTACAACTCTTCTTGAGTACGACGGTACGACCCTTCTTGAGTACGACGGTACAACTCTTCTTGAGTACGACGGTACGACCCTTCTTGAGTACGACGGTACGACCCTTGAGTACGACGGTGCGACCCTGGAGAACGACGGTATGACCCTTGGTCACTAAGGTCACAAAAAATATATATACCCTTGGGTCGTACCGTCTTGCTCAAGAGATGAGAAGACACTAAAGAATTATGATGTCATGACTTGTTTATCACGTTTCTTACACATTGATTACTTCATTTTCTTACCGTAATTTCATCTAACATGTCTTGTACTTCAAATTTTGAGAAGAATTAAACTACGGTGACTGAAAAGTATTGCCCCCACTTCCTTCAGTCAGTAGGTTGACCCAGTCAACTTTTTGATCACGTACTTGTGAGTTGCAGTTGTTGAGGTAGCTGAAGATGTGAAAGTAATGTGTCTCTCTATCCCTTCTGGTCTTAACGATTGCCTTTGTTAACTTAAGTTTAGGACGGAACTTCCTTCGAATTGAATATAAGCAAAATTTCTTCTTCCAGAAAATCTATGAATTGATATGAAAAGAAAATTTCTAAACATTTTACCGTTCGATTTATCCAGCTGTGATCTAGCAGGATTCTGAATTTCAATTATAAGGTTGTCTCTAGTCTGATTGGTTTAGCTTGAAGGACAAACAGGCTCCACAGCAAAACCCACGCGCCTACACCCCTACACTTACCACGTCCACAATTTCCCATCACTCTCCACAACCCTGTGCAGTGATTACATCCCGGTGTCTGTACACCCAACATACACTCAACGCGTACCTCATCCCAGAACCAGACACACTAACACACTCGAAATACCTAAACGCCCACAGCACCTACCTCACCACAGCACCCACACGCCCACTACACCTACCTTACCACAGCACCCACGCGCCCACCACACCTACCTCACCACATCACTCGCACGCCCACTACACCTACCTTACCACAGCACCCACGCGCCCACTACACCTACCTTACCACAGCACCCACGCGCCCACCACACCTACCTCACCACATCACCCGCACGCCCACTACACCTACCTCACCACAGCACCCACACGCCCACCACACGACAGTACCTAACGCACTACACACCCTCACACCCACCATCACATCCTGCACATCCACCACGACTCTACGTTTCCAGAGCCACCACATCTCCCCCACGCCCGGACGACCTGGTGCACCTTCACGTTTGCGACGCCAGAGAACACCTGACGCCAACCACACCTGTGCACCTCTCCATCCACCTCACTTTATCACTCTCCAACAAGATATAATCCACACCCATGATACACACATACACCATATCACGCACTACATCTACACACACACATCACTCCACAGCACCCACACCACCTGCCACATCTCCACACCCACCACGCCACCTCTCCACACTCACAACACACAGATCAGAGCTGGGAATCTCATGTGTACCCCGGGATGGAGGGAGGGAGGCAGCAGCCTACAGAGGGAGGCGCTGGGTTACCTGAAGTAGGTCACTCTGTCAACGGGAAATATACTACGACAAAATTTGTTGAGGATATTCAGGATTCTTGTCTCTTGTTATTCGTGTGAACTTTGTCTTTTCCTTTTTATTTGATATATTGTCTGTCATTTAGGGCGTATATATATATATATATATATATATATATATATATATATATATATATATATATATATATATATATAGATAGATAGATAGATAGATAGATAGATATAGATATATGTACTCGATTGATAAAACTGCGCACCAAAGTCTGCGTGTATCAGTTTAACGGACAGTCTGTTTGGAAGTTTGTTATTGCAATGGTAATCATCTTTCACCAGTGATAAGCAATAGATACTTATGGTTTTAGTTACAGATGATGTTCTTTGCGTCTTGTCAACAAGTGAAAATTTAGAAACAGTTCTCTTTTTAAACAATTATACATATTCTGTCAAGTTTACTGTGGAAACAGAAAACAATTGTATGTTACCATTTTTAGATTACTTGATGCTTGGTGTTGCAACCGTGTTTTAAGTTTAGCATTTACAGAAAACACACCTATGTTTGTTCTTGTATGCGTTATTACTCAGCACAACATGATAGAATTAAACAAACACCATTTCATTCGATGTTCTGTAAGGCAATTCGTAAATGCAGTCTACAATTCATTGATGAAAGGTTTTAGAAGATATATTCTATTAGATCCAAGTTAAAGTATCCTAGATCTTTCATAAATAAATCTCTTGATTTTGTAGAAAAATCATTTTATGAGAGATCCCAAACCTCCCCTTGATACAAAGAATCTGTTAGTTCCCAACCTACTCAGAGTCTTGAATGCGAATATAGTATTTAGCAATAGGACTATTAAGAGGATCATAAAAATTTGCCAGAAAATTCTGCAGGTTGTGTTTACAAAATATCTTGTAAAAGCTGTAATATGGTTTATACTGGGCAGACTGGTAAGCATCTCTGTTAGACTTAAGCGACATAGATATTGTATAGGAACATGACAAAATTCATAATGCTTTGTTTATTCATGTTAGAAATTGACCATTATATTGATTGGATTATCGCTTATTCATTTACAACCTTTTGACTCCTTTTTCGAGAGAAATATCATTGAATCTTTTCTTCTTCAATTTAGAAGAATTTGTAACTTGAATATTAGTGAAGATCTGTCTAAGCTGGATAGTTTTGTTGTAGGCTAAATTTGTAAACTGTGTCCTGCCTTGACCTCATAATAAGTTCAATGACAGGTATGGTGCCAGACCCGAAAACCACAAATTGCAAACACGGCAGCGTACCTCCGCTCCTCATATATATAGAAGAGTGCGTGAGAGGAGAAAGTTGAGTGTGAATGTGAATAAAAGCCAAGTTATTAGGTTTAGCTGGCTTGCGGAACAGTTAACTTGGGGATGTGATTTTGAAAGGAGAAAAATTGGAGGAATTGAAGTGTTTTATATACCTGAGAACGGACATTGCACCGCATGGAACCATAGAAGCTCAAGTAGGTCATAAGGTAGGGGAAGGGACGAAGGTTCTGGAAGAGCTGAAGAATGTGTGGAGAGATCGTTATCTGGGAGGACAAAAATGGGTATGTTTGAAGGAATAGAAGTCCAGCAATATCATATGGATGCGAGGTATGAGCTATACCCCTTCCTTAATTAGCCCTTGTCCTCTCACCAACCCTGACTCTACTCCTAAGACATTCCCACACCGTTATTCACCTTTATCCTTGAGCTCTGTTACACTCAGAGCCACAACATCCAGGTTTCTTTCCTCCTAAATACTACCTACCTCTCCTTTCTTCTCCTCTTGGTAACATCCACACACACATTCAGACACCCAACCCGGAGCCTTCGAGGAGGATGAGCACTCCCTGCCTGGCTCCTCCTCCTTCTGTTTCCCCTTTTAGAAGTTGATATACGAGAAGGGGAATAACAGCCCCCCGCTCCCGCCACCTTCAGTCGCCTCTTGTGACAGGCGGTCAATACAGAGGTAGAATCATTTCTCCCCTACCCCAGGGTTAGTGAGTACATGTGTGTATACGACTTGAAAACTTTGAATATATACATATCTTTTTTTTATGCCAGCCCTAATCAAGGCCACCCCATTAACGCTGTATATATATATATCCTGGCCTGAGCTAAGCGCCCATTTAATCGACCAACCCTTAGGGGTGGATGAACAGCTGGGTTGACAGTGGACCGACTACCACAACCAGGAATTCGAACCTATGCGCTCCACCCAGGGCGGCCCGTGAATGCGTTACTATCGGGAACGCTAACAGCTACGCAGCGGAAGTCCATGTATGAGGAATCTAGAGAGATATCTAGTGTCCAGTGATTATCTCTACATATTTATATCGAAGTCAAAATGGTACTGAATGAGAGAGTGATGTAGATTTGTGCATCATAAATGACGCAACATCTTTTCACTATTGCCAGGGTCTGTACGCCTCTGCGTGAGGAGCCACTGTCACATGGAACTTGTCAGGGCGAGGATATAGTATGTCTCTGAATATGCCAGCTGAACCTGGAAGAAGACATGCTGTCGCCCTAATGTGCTCCTGGCAACAGAGTTCGCTCAGCACACAGACGTGTTCCCACTGTGACAGTACATTTTTGAATTTTTTTTTTTTTACATGCAGTGCTGCAGTCCACATCATTGTCATTATTATTATTATCATTATTATCATTATTATTGTTATTATTATTATTATTATTATTGTTATTATTGTTATTATTATTATTATTATTATTATTATTATTATCATTATTATTATCAATATCCACTATCCCTGAGGATAGGGTAGAAGCGTCCTACCGTCGTGGTTAAGGGTCGTACCGTCGTGGTTAAGGGTCGTACCGTCGTGGTTAAGGGTCGTACCGTCGTGGTTAAAGGGTAAAACTGGTGTTAGATATGTTTGTGAAGGACCGGGAGCTGGGTACATAGTGCACGGATATTGCTTGCCACAGAAGTTCTCTGGGGTGCCTACAGTCTCCCCTTCATTTCCCAAGATATTCAGGTGTGTGTATACCTGGTTCCCTCACCCACTATGATTGTCAGGTGTGTATACCTTGTCTCCCTCCCTCTACCAAGACAGTCAGCTATTTGTATTTTGTTCTCTTCACGTATTTGTAATGGTCACGTGTGTGTGTGTTCCTGATTCCCTCCACCTACCATGATCGTCAGATGTGCACACCTGGTTCCTTTCATCTACCATGATAGTCAGATGTGCGCACCTGGTTCCCTCCTCATACCATGATGGCACTAGCAAATTTCATCAGTTTCATAATTCCTGTGTTAGCCCCCGTGTTTCCTCACGCATGGATGCAGCGCACGCCTACTCGTCCAAGCCAGTAAGTGCAGTTGTATTGGTTTATTGTTTCAGTGATGTGTTGAGAAAGTCACAAAGTGTTTTGTTCGCTTCAGTTAGCCAGCGAACGTGGCTCCCAACGAACATGTCTTACACTACAACGACTGTGTCTCACGGCATAACGAATATGTCTCACAACGCGACGAATATGTTCTACAACACGACGAATATGTCTCACAACACGAATGTGTCTCACAACACGACGAATATGTCTCGCAACACGACGAATATGTCTCACAACATGACGAATATGTCTCACAACATGACGAATATGTCTCACAACACGAAGAATATGTCTCACAACACGACGAATATGTCTCACAACACGACGGATATGTCTCACAACACGACGAATATGTCTCACAACGCGACGAATATGTCTCACAGCATGACGAATATGTCTCACAACACAACGGACATGACTATTACAACAACAAGCGTCTCTCAGCACCATGAATCCTCCCTCTCGACACAACCAAAACGTATCTTCTGGCAACACAGAACTCTTCCTTACGTAGCGTTTATCATCAGATCACTTGACACAGCAGAATTTCGCCAAAATCTCTTTTTTACATAATATAAAAGTTGTGTTTATATTCCCGATAACGATCGTCGTCTGACAACGCATTAGCCATTGTGGGCATGATACACGTGCGTGCATCTCCCACAAAGCCCTTCGACCCCTTGGGATCATGACGATATCGTCATTTTCGCCGTCTATATATTCCCTCTGTGATCGCGAGGGGCAGGAAGATGCAAGTCCCTGTCTTATGGTCGACGAAAAACAGAGACTCGGGTTGAACAACATCTTCAGCTTCGTGATGTGTGAGGGAGGTGTTCAAGGGAGGTATTCGTCGACGTATCTTAAGATCCTTGAGGACACTGGTTACTACCCGTGAGTACGACGGTGCGACCCTTGAGCACGAAGGGCATTGTGTCCCTTGAGCACGATGATACTACCCTTGAGCACGAACGGTACGGCCCTTGAGCACGAGTGGTACAACCCTTGAGCACACCGTTACAACTTCTGGGTACGACAGTAGATCCTGAAACACGATGATACTTGAATAACGACGGTACGAGCCTTGAGCACGACGGTTCGAGCCTTGAGCACGACGGTACGAGCCTTGAGCACGACGGTACGAGCCTTGAGCACGACGGTACGAGCCTTGAGCACGACGGTACGAGCCTTGAGCACGACGGTACGAGCCTTGAGCACGATGGTACGAGCCTTGAGCACGACGGTACGAGCCTTGAGCACGATGGTGCTACCCTCAAACACAGTGGTGCATCTGGGACTATCCTTGAACACACCGGTACGACCCTTTGGTGTGATGTCCTGGTCTTTACTCAGACCTCTCAGGGTCGGGTCAAATATCCCGCCATCATACACGGGGGTCGTACCTTCAACGCACAAGAGTCGTACCGTCGTAGTACACGAGGGTCGCACCATCGTGATTGTGAGTCATGCTGTCGTGCTCGTGAGTCGTACCGTCGTCCTCAATGGGTCGTACCGTCGTCCTCAGTGGGTTGAGAGACTGGCGAAGGTCATTTGGAAAATCTATTTATTATACCCAGGTACCGAATCCCACTACCTAAATGTAATTCACTGGTTCTGAGGGACGTAAAATAGATTACTCTGAAAGATACTGCAGAAAAATGAACGACCCAGCAATTCCACTGGTCTTCTGCTTTTATCTGGAACCTTCTGGAATCAAACTTAAGAGCCTTCGGCCCTCGATGGTCTTGTGTGTAAGACCACTCAATTTATCACCCGGTATTAGCCACACAATTTTAACTTTTAATGGGATTGTAGAGCAGATTGTGCCATGCCGGAGTTCACGATGGCCATTTGAAATTTTCTTTTCTTTTTCATTTGATGGTCCAGAGAACTCGAGCCGTTGGTTATGTCTCCTCCGCTTCTACATGTAGGAGGTGGTTGTCCTCACGGTACCCGTCATGTGTCCTGTTTGTGTTTGTCTGTGCATAAATTCTCCTTCGTCTCCTCAGTAACAACAAGCTGTGTACGTCTGGAATTGCTTGTCGTGTGGGTCCATATGTGTTAAGCCGCTTAAGCCTACAACTACTATTCATGCAAATCTGTAGCTGCTCGTCACGCAGGCTTAATGTTTTGCATGTTGGAATGTCCGAATGATTGCATGTAATATCCTCAGGGTAAGCAGTAATGTTTGGATGTGAAGAAAGTACCAAAATCCCGCATGCTTATGTCCGTGTGCATGTACGTATGTTCTATGTTTGTACGCGTACAATGTTCTGAGCTTTCGTCTTTTCATTGGACTCTTTTTGAATTTTATTAGATGTTGGGCAAAGGAAGTGGGGTTAATTGATTCATCTTCCCTCAGCTTAAGTTCCAGTGCAGAACCGAAATGGTATTCATCCATCTTTCTATACGTTTGAAACTTCAGTTTCCAGTCACTCACTCCACAGACTCCTGTTGGGTCTTAACCAGATTGATACAGCTGCTTGGATCGTCTTCCTTCTCAGCTCAGGGTGAAGAAAAGTGAGGTGAATTATGCTAACCTGTGACATCCTGACACAGGTACTCCCCATATCTTAACCCCCGAGCATCGCCACTGTCCGTATCTTAGCCGTTCACTTCTAATATTTCTCCAGTGGTGACTCTCGGGGGGAAAGAGCTAAGGTATACGAGAAGCCGGAGGGGACTCTCTCTCTCTCTCTCTCTCTCTCTCTCTCTCTCTCTCTCTCTCTCTCTCACACACACACACACACACACACACACACGTCCTCAACGTTTATGTTGCAGTTAGTGTGTTACCTGAATCACGTTAGATTTCTGTCAGACTTGCTAAACCTGTCTGTTCCAGCAACCCTCAGCTCGGGTCTGGAGATGAAGCGGAATTGTTTCTGTTTTCAAGACAATCTTTTTCGGAGAATGTGTATGTTTACTTCCATTTTCTTTTTACTATTTATTCTTTTTTTCCCCAGAGGTTTAGTTACTTGTCATGCTTTGAAGCTTTCATTCAAGTTTGAGTTTCTATAAGTGGATTTCTGATCGCTGACCTAATCACATAGGTAAAGCCATGTTGAATTCTCGTCTTCCCAGTGGGCTTACTCTAACCATATGGAACATTCAGATAATACTGTAGCCAAATGGACCGTCAGTTCGAGGCAGAACGGAATCATATACTCGTCAACCCCCTCCAGCCTGCGTCCCAGACTCGCTCAGTAATCACTGTAAGTTCAGGTAATCTGCATGGATTAAGGATGAAGGCTTGTGTCAGTGTTGAAATGTGTTCGAATCACATACGTTCGAACACGCGTCTCGACATTTAGCCAACCAAAGTTGATGGAACTACTTGTTTCATTAGCTCATAGTTTACCCTCGAGGATGTGGCCAAGCTGGGGGAACCAGCCATCTATATATATATATATATATATATATATATATATATATATATATATATATATATCAGGCATATGTGTGACACTGTTTACTTCACACTCGTAACTCTCGGGTCATCATTTCTACTACATTGTACTGAAACATGAAGGGACATGTAGTTAGTGACATGTTGATCCTCAGCCTTAGTTTCCCAGATGAATCTGAAGCCACACAGTCTTACGTCTCTCCAAACAGACACTGGTCCCTGGACGGTCATCATGTACTACAGCTCCTTGAACACGACAGTTCCGATTCATGTGCAACATGGTACGACCCTGGAACACATG